>NW_024068631.1:0-117411 GCF_009389715.1 Phoenix dactylifera
GATTAGGAATTTTGAATTAAAATCGGATTCCTACTTGGAGTAGGATTCCTAGAGTCCTAATCAGATTAGGACTTCGGATTCAAATAGAGTCCTAATTGGATTAGGACTAAAATTAAATATGTCCTAATTTGGATTAGGATTCCTTAAGTCCTAATTAATTATTAATCTAATGAATCAACATGACTCCTAATTGGATTAGGATTGAAGAGTTCAATTGAGTCATGGTTCATTCAAGTTCTAATTGGATTAGGACTAGCATAGATTGAACCCGATTGATTCATGATTTGGTTAATCCTAATTAGATTAGGACTAAACCATGAGAAGGGCACCTAATCCTCATTGGAAGAGGATTAGGTTAACCAAGTGAGAGGGGCATGAGCCCCTCTCCTCTTGATTAGTGCGGAATGAAGAGAGAAGGGGGCCGGCGCCCCCTCTTATGGAACCTAGTCTAGGGCTCCTAAATTGTAGGAGCCCTAGATGGCTATAAAAAGGGAGGAATCAAGGGCTCACGCCCCAAGGTGCTTCCTCCTCTCTCTTCAGCCGACATCCTTCCTCCTCTCCCTTGGTTCAGCCGCCAGCAAGAAGAAGAAAAGAAGAGGGCCTTGTCCGCCTCCTCTTCCTCCTTTCCTTCTTCCAACGCAGGCAAAGAAAAAGGGGCTGCAAGGCTTGGTGTTCTTCTTCCTTGGTTGCTTCTTCCTCTTCCTCCTCTCAAGCACAATCAAGGGTTGATTGAAAGAGAAGAGATCAGCCATCAAAACATATCTCTGCAAGGGAGCTAGCACCCCGGGGAGATTAGAGCGATTGGATCGGTCCTCTACTTCGTGTGGATACCCGTAGAGGCCGGGCACTTGAACGGCTTCAAACGAACCTTCATCCAAAAACCACGATCATCAGTTTGCGGTGATCATCTACCCGCACAAGGTGAAGATCTGATCTTCTAAATGTTTTTAAAGTTTTTAATTCTTGCCCATCTACGAACGGTTCATGAAACAACGTTCATGCGATGAACGTCGATCCCGCACATGCCGATTCCGCTGCCATCTGATTTTTTTTGAAATATCAGCGGCATGGGCGGGTTTCCAACAGGGTCGACCCTCTCAGGGTTTCCAGAGTGTTGGAAACCCGCCCATGCCGCTGATATTTCAAAAAAAATCAGATGGCAGCGGAAGAGGCATGTGCAGGATCGACGTTCATCGCATGAACGTTGTTTCATGAACCGTTCGTAGTTAGATAAGGATTAAAAACTTTTAAAAACATTAGAAGATCAGATCTTCACCTTGTGCGGGTAGATGATCACCGCAAATCTGAGTTCGTGGTTTTTAGGAAGAGGGTTCGCTTGAAGCCGTTCAAGTGTCCGGCCTCTACGGGTATCCACACGAAGCAGAGATCCGATCAAAGCTCTCTAGTCTTCCCGGGGTGCTAGCTCCCTTGCAAAGACTTCTTTTGATGGCTGATTTTCTCCCTTTCAATCAACCCTTGATTGTGCTTGGGAGGAGGAAGAAGAAGGATGAAACTTGAAGATGAATCAAAGCCCTTGCAGCCTACTTCCTTTTCCCTGCGTTGGAAGGAGGAAGAGAGGAGGAGGAGGCCGCCAATGGCTTCTTCTTTTCTTCCTTTGCTTGCGGCTGAACCAAGGAGGGGTGAGAGGTGGCCACGGCTTGGAGGAAGAGGGCTTCAATCCTACCTAGGGCGCCGGCCCCTTGTCCCTTTTTATAGCCATCTAGGGCTCCTACAAATTAGGAGCCCTAGACTAGTTTCCTAAGAGGGGGCGCCGGCCCCCTCTCTTCATCCCTCACCACATGGAAAGGGGAGGGGCGTACGCCCCTCCTCATGGAAAACCCTAATCCACATTAAGTAGGGTTTGGAATGCCCTAATGTGGTCAAGCCCTAATCCAATTAGGCTTAGCCCAAGGGTGAACCAATTTGGATCCAATCTAGGTAAGTCCTAATCCAATTAGAACTTAAATCAATTTTGACTCAATTGAACTCTTCAATCCTAATCCAATTAGGAGTCTTATTGATTCATTAGATTAATAATTAATTGTGACTTAAGAAACCCTAATCCAAATTAGGACATATTTAATTTTAGTCCTAATCCAATTAGGACTCTAATTTGAATTCGAAGTCCTAATCCAATTAGGACTTCTAGGAATCCTATTCCAAGTAGGAATCCAATTTTAATTCAAAACTCCTAATCTAATTAGGATTGTAGGAATCCTACTCCAAGTAGGAATCCCAGTCCTACTCCAATTAGGATTTCCAGTCCTAATCCAATTAGGACTCTAGGAATCCTACTCCAAGTAGGATTTGTGTTTTAAGTCCAATTAATCAATTCCCATTCCTTCTTCAACTTCTTATCAATCGAATTGATTACTCGTGATTCATAATCACTTTTCAACCATCGGATCGGTCAATACTTCTAGTGTGTGTGACCCCATAGGTTCTATTCTGACTGGTAGTGAGATATATTGCGATCTCTATCACAATATCATTGAAAACTTCTTTCAATGGGTTAGAACGATTCCAACTCAACTCATTAGGGTTTATCGATCATCGAGACAATCCCTATGAGTCCCACCATCCACCAGTGACACCTAGCAGCATGTAGTGGCTACCCAGCAGAATAGAATGGTGAACCTCTAGGTGCAGTTATTATGTGATACAGTCCTTCTATCGTGGATCCCTACAGGATGGAGGTCATGGACAACTCGTCAAACCCCATCGTCTGTCATATGTCAAGATTTATTCGACTTAAGTTCGAGAGCGGAGAACTCTTTCTCTACTGTGCAATCTGCCCCGGCCGAGGTCTTACGAACTCAGTCTTATAAATCACATAGGATCTCTCCTTATCTATCAAGGTCGATAGATTCCTTATAGGTGCATACCCTACTCCTATAGTGAACCTACTGCAGCCAATCTACACTGCATGGACCCATATGGCTAGAGACCATGTATGTGTGCAGTCAAACTACAATAACCTCACTGTGAGTAGCCGAAGCACCGCAGGTCAAAGGACCAGTCACACTACTGCAACATCAAGCAAGTTACTGACGAGTGGATAGTCATCCAAGTGACTTCTTGTATTGGTCACGCTCAGTACCCTTGTTCTCTAACAAGCACCTGCACTATTACTTCAGTGTCCCCACACCGTAGACTCGAGTCTCGTCCATCCATAAGGAAAGTAATGTGTGCACTGATCTTATCGGATCGATCACCGCCCTCGTGATGATCCATCGATCAGGAGCATTCAGAAATTAATCACTAATGATGCATGGCTCAAATTCTTAACTCTTAAGAATATGCATCATCATCTTATTAATTCTTGGACGATTCATAGACACATAAACAATATGAATGAAAAGATGCCTTTTATTTATTCAATAATAATAAAGTCAAATACAAATTATGTCCCAGAATTAATAATGTGTCAGCCAAAATTGGCTTCTAGGGTATACATCTAACAATCTCCCACTTGCACTAAAGCCAATCAGTCATATATTTTAGTCCCATCTTCTCAAGATGGGCTTCAGTCTTTTGCTGACTTAGCTGTTTAGTGAATGGGTTTGCCACGTTGTCCGCGGAGTCTACTCTCTGCACTTCGACATACTTCTTCTCAACATAGTCGCGTATGAGGTGGAAGCGCCGCTCTATGTGCTTGGACTTCTGATGAGACCTTGGCTCCTTAGCAAGAGCTATGGCGCCATTATTATCGCAGTAGAGTGTTATGGCATCTGATGACATTACATCCAATTCCGCAATAAATTTCTTGAACCAGAAGCCTTCCTTAGCAGCTTCAGAGGCGGCGATGTATTCAGCTTCCATAGTAGAATCAGCAATGATCGGTTGTTTAGAACTCTTCCAATTCACCGTACCACCATTGCACAAGAACACATATCCAGATGTTGACTTCCTATCATCGACATCAGTCATGAAGTCTGAATCTGTGTACCCTTCTACCTTTAACTCTGATGATCCTCCAAAGACTAAGAATAAATCTTTAGTTCTTCTCAAGTACTTAAAAATATTCTTCACGGCTGTCCAGTGTTCTTCACCTGGATTCGACTGATATCTGCTTGTGACACTCACAGCAAGAGCTATATCAGGTCGTGTACATAGCATGGCATACATGAGGCTCCCTATTGCCGATGCATAAGGTATCTTGCTCATGCGTTGAATCTCTTCAGATGTGTTGGGGCACATCTTCTTGGAGAGATGAATTCCATGTCTTAGGGGTAAGAGACCCCTTTTAGAGTTTTCCATGCTGAACCTTTTCAGCACTTCCTCTATGTACATCTTCTGTGATAGGCCAAGCATCCTTTTAGATCTATCTCTATAGACCTTAATTCCCAAAATATAGGATGCTTCCCCAAGGTCTTTCATGGAGAATTCTTTTGACAACCAGACCTTGACCGAGGTTAGCATGGGAATATCATTCCCTATTAGTAGGATGTCGTCCACGTACAGTACGAGAAATACGACAACGCTTCCACTAACCTTTTTGTAAACACACGGTTCCTTTTCGTTTTTGATGAAATCAAACATTTTGATTGCGTCATCGAAACGAGTGTTCCAACTCCGAGATGCTTGCTTTAGTCCATAGATGGACCTTTGCAGCTTGCAGACCTTGTGATCTCCATCACTGGAAGTGAAACCCAAAGGCTGTTCCATATAGATATCTTCATCAAGATATCCATTCAGGAAAGCAGTTTTCACATCCATCTTCCAGATTTCATAATCATGAAATGCTGCAATGGCAAGCAATGTTCGGATGGATTTCAGCATGGCTACAGGTGAAAAGGTCTCCTGATAGTCAATGCCTTCGCGTTGACTATACCCTTTCGCCACAAGCCTTGCCTTATAGGTCTCTACCTCTCCATCCGAACCTATCTTCCTTTTGTAGATCCATTTGCATCCAATAGGTACAATACCTTCTGGTGGATCTACTAAGATCCAAACTTGGTTGGAATGCATGGAGTCTAACTCTGACTTCATAGCTTCCAACCATTTCTCGGAATCGACATCAGATATCGCCTCGTTGTAGGTTTTGGGATCCTGTATGTGATCCCTATCTTCCACTAGGAACATTTCCTCGGTATCCTCTTCTAGTATACCTAAGTATCTATCGGGAGGATGGGAGACCCTACTTGATCTGCGAGGTGGTTGAGGGACATCGTGTACTGGCTCTGTATGAATGGGTTCGATAGGATCCATGACTCGTTGCTTTTCAGAGACTTTCTCTTCAAGCTCAATTTTTCTCCCACTGCCTCTATCAAGGATAAACTGGTTTTCCAAGAAGATGGCATGACGGCTCACAAACACATTGTGATCCTCTGAGACGTAAAAATTGTATCCTAATGACTCTTTAGGATATCCTATAAAACGAGCATTTATGGTCCTAGCCTCTAACTTGTCTGCCTGTAGTCTCTTGACGTGGGCCGGACATCCCCAAATCTTGAGATGACCAAGACTTGGTTTCTTACCATGCCATATCTCATACGGTGTGGTAGGAACGGATTTAGAGGAAACTCTATTCAGTAGATATACTGCGGTAAGTAAGGCATCTCCCCAAAGAAATATAGGTAAATCAGTGAAGCTCATCATGGACCTGACCATATCCAATAGGGTCCGATTCCTCCTCTCTGACATCCCGTTGAGTTGAGGTGTACCCGGAGGTGTCCACTGTGAGACTATGCCGTTTTCCTTGAGATAGTTCCGGAATTCCCCACTAAGGTATTCTCCTCCTCGATCTGATCGAAGAGCCTTAAGAGGTTTTCCAGTTTGTTTTTCTACTTCATTCTTGAACTCTTTGAACTTTTCAAAAGATTCAGACTTGTGTCTCATAAGATACACATACCCATACCGTGAATAATCATCGGTAAAGGTAATGAAGTACGAATAACGTCCCCTGGCTAGCACATCGAATGGGCCACATACATCTGTATGTACTAGGGTAAGTATTTCAGTGGTCCTCTCTCCATGTCCTACAAAGGGCAATCTAGCCATTTTTTCTTGAAGACAGGACTCGCAAACTGGATATGACTCGGAAGTCAATGAGCCGAGAAGCCCATCTTTATCCATTTTGTTCATCCTATCCTCTCCAATATGGCCAAGTCTGAGGTGCCACAAATATTTTTGGTTTATCCCATCCCTGGATCTCTTGGATCCTTTGGCACTCACTTCTTGCTCGGTAACATTCACAGATACATCCATATGTAAATGATAGAGACTGTCATTCATAAAACCACGTGCAACTATTTTATTTCTGAAATAAATAGAACAGCAGTCTTTGTCAAAAGTAAAAACATGACCTTCCTGTGCTAGACATGAAACAGAAATCAAATTTCTGCTAGCAGCAGGTACATAATAGCAGTCTCTAAGCAATAAATTAAAACCAGACGGTAGTCGCAGATGGTAGGTGCCCACAGCCACAGCAGCAACTTTTACCCCGTTGCCAACCCGAAGGGTTACCGCACCTTCCGCCAGCCTTCTACTTTCCTTTAGACCCTGCATGGTAGTGCACAAATGAGCACTAGAACCAGAATCTATAACCCAACTAGAAGTAGAAGAAACCGTTAGATTAGTTTCAATTATGAGCAAGTCTATACCTTCTGAAGGTGTGTCACCTTTCTTGTTCTTCAGGCTCTCGAGGTATGAAGGACAGTTCCTCTTCCAGTGGCCGTCGACATTGCAGTGGAAACATTTTTCTTTGTGATTGGCCCTTTTCTTTTGAACTTCCTTCTTTGGCTTTTTGTCTTTCTTCTGCTTCTTAGCAGGCTTCTTTTTCTTCCAAGCAGACTTTCTCTTGGAACCAGAAGTCAACTCAGCAGCAAGGACATTGCCCCTTGAACCTTTCAAGGCTCCCTCAGCAGTTACCAACATGTTTATCAGTTCAGTCTTAGTGCATTCAATTTTATTCATGTGGTAGTTTACTATAAACTGACCAAATGAATCAGGAAGTGACTGTAGGATCAAATCCACTTGCAATTCCTTGTGCATGTTCATTCCGAGCTTCTCAAGCTCCTCTAGGTCCTTGATCATAGTCAGACCGTGATCATGGACAGACTGCCCTTCGCGCATCTTTGTCTTGAAGAGCCTCTTGGACACTTCAAAACGAGCTGTGCGACTCTGCTCACCATACAACTCTTGCAGGTGTGCTAGTATGTCCCTAGCAGTCTTGAGATTCTCATGCTGGCATTGGAGTTCATTGGACATGGATGCCATCATATAGCACTTGACTCTAATGTCATCATCCATCCACTTTTGATGCATCTGTCGCTGAACATAAGTAGGACGTGCTGGTAGTGTGGGGATATCTGAATCGAGTATGTAGCCTATTTTCTCACAGCTTAAAACAATTTTGAGATTTCTAAGCCAGTCCTTGTAATTTGTACCGGTCAATCGGTTGGTCTCAAGAATATGGGTCAAAGGGTTTGAGGCTGACATTATGATCTGCAGAGAGTAAAGATTCTAGTTAGACTTTTGTACTTGATCCTTAATCTGTTCTAAGGTCTTTTAGAACAAATGTAACTCCCACTATTTTTTCGAATTCCTCACACTCTCCTGGTAGGAAAACGGAAATCCTACGCGACTAGGGTTTCTAGTAGGTACTGCGGTCTCACCAATCTACATGGCACCTCACCTAACAGTTATTGGTGACACATAGATGGATGAGTGTACAACTCTTGTACAATGCTTCTTAAGCATGTTGCAGTGCAACTTGGTCTTTAAGCCATGAAGACCTCACCTAACAGTTATTGGTCCCATTTCTTAGTTAAGTCAGACCCACCGTATAACCGTAGGAATAAAGTCGTCATTGGGCCCTCACCTAACAGTTATTGGTGCCCAACCCCACCTTTACCCTACAACATCTCATGTCTATAGAGAGGTCCAGCCCCCCGATGCAACTTGCCCACTGTGTCCAGCCGAGACAAATCAACATCAGAAAGACCTTAGCAGCTCTACTACAGTGGAAGACCTATTGACTTAATATTGGTTAATCAGGTCTTAGTGTTTACAACTTGAGCTCTTCATAAGAGGTAATCGAACAATTGGCCAGGTAAGCAGGTGGGAGGCTCCCCTTACTCAGAGAGTAAGGTGCTAATTAAGTAACCACCTTTCATGCTTTCCTAGACACCAATTAGATCAATTAATCTAATATGACTTGCTCATGTCGGTTCACTCTCGACTTGATTGAGGAGGTTTTAGTTTAGGTCTCATTGGGTTTGCTACATCACATGTAAACCTATCTACCCGACTCTCATTCACATCACATGCAAACGGCACATTGCAGGCAGTTATAATCGCAGCAATAAAATAAAGCTAGACTTTAAATAGGTGATGATCATGGATTCTAATTAGGTCATATTACAAGCACATGCACGTCAATCGATCAACTGGTCTTCAACCCTTGAATTGGTTCCAAGCCTCCTTGACTCGATCCTTGACCAACTCTTGATCCAATCGCCATCAACCGCTTAGACCCCTTGCTCATCTCATGCATCATCTTTGACTTGATCGTTGACGTACATCACATCACAGAAATACAACCAGATATAAAATAAAAATAAAAATAAATTACATCTCCCTTTTAGGAGGCACGCAGGCCTCTCAAAACATCAAATAAGATGCATGCAAGCATCTGAAAAACTACATGACATCACAGATCACATCGCAGGTCATTACATTTGATACCAAAAGGGTTTGAATCCTATGATCATCACCACATGCAGCAATTATAATTTTCAGATCTGAAAACTAACTGATTATCTCATGACATAGGTTGCTGATCATGCTAATCATGATTCTAAACTTTGTAATCTCATTAACAATGCAATTAGAATCATCATCTTATCACATAAAAATCAGCATGCAAAAATCAGCACCCTAGAAAAAATCTGCATGCAGAAAATTTTCAGCATGCATAATCTTTCAATTTTCAGATCTAATAAGCCTATTAATAATTAATCCTTACCTTAATCTACGAAGCCTAGGCTCTGATACCACTGTTGGGAACCCGCCCATGCCGCTGATATTTCAAAAAAAATTAGATGGCAGCGGAAGAGGCATGTGCGGGATCGACGTTCATCGCATGAACGTTGTTTCATGAACCGTTCGTAGTTAGATAAAGATTAAAAACTTTTAAAAACATTAGAAGATCAGATCTTCACCTTGTGCGGGTAGATGATCACCGCAAATCTGAGTTCGTGGTTTTAGGAAGAGGGTTCGCTTGAAGCCGTTCAAGTGTCCGGCCTCTACGGGTATCCACACGAAGCAGAGATCCGATCAAAGCTCTCTAGTCTTCCCGGGGTGCTAGCTCCCTTGCAAAGACTTCTTTTGATGGCTGATTTTCTCCCTTTCAATCAACCCTTGATTGTGCTTGGGAGGAGGAAGAAGAAGGATGAAACTTGAAGATGAATCAAAGCCCTTGCAGCCTACTTCCTTTTCCCTGCGTTGGAAGGAGGAAGAGAGGAGGAGGAGGCCGCCAATGGCTTCTTCTTTTCTTCCTTTGCTTGCGGCTGAACCAAGGAGGGGTGAGAGGTGGCCACGGCTTGGAGGAAGAGGGCTTCAATCCTACCTAGGGCGCCGGCCCCTTGTCCCTTTTTATAGCCATCTAGGGCTCCTACAAATTAGGAGCCCTAGACTAGTTTCCTAAGAGGGGGCGCCGGCCCCCTCTCTTCATCCCTCACCACATGGAAAGGGGAGGGGCGTACGCCCCTCCTCATGGTAAACCCTAATCCACATTAAGTAGGGTTTGGAATGCCCTAATGTGGTCAAGCCCTAATCCAATTAGGCTTAGCCCAAGGGTGAACCAATTTGGATCCAATCTAGGTAAGTCCTAATCCAATTAGAACTTAAATCAATTTTGACTCAATTGAACTCTTCAATCCTAATCCAATTAGGAGTCTTATTGATTCATTAGATTAATAATTAATTGTGACTTAAGAAACCCTAATCCAAATTAGGACATATTTAATTTTAGTCCTAATCCAATTAGGACTCTAATTTGAATTCGAAGTCCTAATCCAATTAGGACTTCTAGGAATCCTATTCCAAGTAGGAATCCAATTTTAATTCAAAACTCCTAATCTAATTAGGATTGTAGGAATCCTACTCCAAGTAGGAATCCCAGTCCTACTCCAATTAGGATTTCCAATCCTAATCCAATTAGGACTCTAGGAATCCTACTCCAAGTAGGATTTGTGTTTTAAGTCTAATTAATCAATTCCCATTCCTTCTTCAACTTCTTATCAATCGAATTGATTACTCGTGATTCATAATCACTTTTCAACCATCGGATCGGTCAATACTTCTAGTGTGTGTGACCCCATAGGTTCTATTCTGACTGGTAGTGAGATATATTGCGATCTCTATCACAATATCATTGAAAACTTCTTTCAGTGGGTTAGAACGATTCCAACTCAACTCATTAGGGTTTATCGATCATCGAGACAATCCCTATGAGTCCCACCATCACCAGTGACACCTAGAAGCATGTAGTGGCTACTCAGCAGAATAGAATGGTGAACCTCTAGGTGCAGTTATTATGTGATACAGTCCTTCTATCGTGGATCCCTACAGGATGGAGGTCATGGACAACTCGTCAAACCCCATCGTCTGTCATATGTCAAGATTTATTCGACTTAAGTTCGAGAGCGGAGAACTCTTTCTCTACTGTGCAATCTGCCCCGGCCGAGGTCTTACGAACTCAGTCTTATAAATCACATAGGATCTCTCCTTATCTATCAAGGTCGATAGATTCCTTATAGGTGCATACCCTACTCCTATAGTGAACCTACTGCAGCCAATCTACACTGCATGGACCCATATGGCTAGAGACCATGTATGTGTGCAGTCAAACTACAATAACCTCACTGTGAGTAGCCGAAGCACCGCAGGTCAAAGGACCAGTCACACTACTGCAACATCAAGCAAGTCACTGACGAGTGGATAGTCATCCAAGTGACTTCTTGTATTGGTCACGCTCAGTACCCTTGTTCTCTAACAAGCACCTGCACTATTACTTCAGTGTCCCCACACCGTGGACTCGAGTCTCGTCCATCCATAAGGAAAGTAATGTGTGCACTGATCTTATCGGATCGATCACCGCCCTCGTGATGATCCATCGATCAGGAGCATTCAGAAATTAATCACCAATGATGCATGGCTCAAATTCTTAACTCTTAAGAATATGCATCATCATCTTATTAATTCTTGGACGATTCATAGACACATAAACAATATGAATGAAAAGATGCCTTTTATTTATTAAATAATAATAAAGTCAAATACAAATTATGTTCCAGAATTAATAATGTGTCAGCCAAAATTGGCTTCTAGGGCATACATCTAACACAGAGAACCTTTTCTGTCATCTGTTTTGTCTTACCTTTGGGTCGACCCTCTCAGGGTTTGGGTCGACTCAAGCTTGGGTCGACTCAACTTCATCTTGGGTCGACCCTCTCAGTATTTCCAGAGAACCATTTTCTGAGTTGTTGAGAAGCTTGAAGTTTGGGTCGACTCATGCTTTCCTTGGGTCGACCCAACTTACTGTTCATCTGTGCCATTTTTGCAGAAGTGTGCCAAATGCTTTCTTGATGTGCCGGGGTCGACCCAATCAACCTTGGGGTCGACTCAATCCACACTTTGCTGCAACTCAAGGTTAAATTCATCCAAGTAAACAATGAAATGCATCTTTAACTTATTATACAAATATACTGAGAGTAACAGACTTATAAATGAAGTATCGAATTAACTTATAACATACTCTTGATTATTACTTGTTAATCATCAAAATAACACTATCATCCTCAATCTCCCCCTTTTTGATGATTACAAAATAACGAGTATGAGCCTATTGATACTTATCTTAAAATCAGTTTTAAAAGGGCTCAAGTTGCTGAATTTCAGCTTTTCAAATATGAGAGTGAAGTCTCCCCCTATATCATTCAAATGTTTCCAATTTGACTTTTTGAATTGCTCCCCCTTTCATTTATATTTCATTAAAGATGAAACTCCAAAAATTTGAGATAAAGCATGAGTTTCAGGTTATGTATCGAGGTGTGAAAGGTGCGTGCCAAATTCTGAAATTCTATGTGCCAAATTCTGAAATTTAATAGAAATTTTAGATTTGATCATTTTTATTGTTACAAATTGCTCCCCCTTAAATGTATATGCTTTCTCATTATAATTTTCAATTTGTTTTACAACTTATTTCCCTTTTCTTACACAACTTATTTCTCTTTCTTTACTTCTCCCCCTTTTTGTTATCATCAAATAGGTGCATGGGAATAGACACAATAAATAACAAACATTCAAACTTCATTGATCAAAATAGGAACATTTTAGTACATTAATGCCAAAAACAAAAGCAAATACAATGTTCCTCAATCAAGGTTCAAAATACATGATAAACACAAAATACATATGAGAACTAGATACCTATCCTAGGCTCTAAACAGAAATACTAATATCAGCCTAGGGAGTATCTAATGGCTGGGATCTAGTCCTCATTCTCCTAGTGTACGTGGCGAGGGGAGGTCGAGCCTGATGAGACTGAGTCTGGCATGGAGCACGATGAGCTGGATGACTCTGTGCCGAAATCTCTGACTCAGCAGCCTGTGGCACAGATGGTCCATGGGTCGCTCTCTCTCTCCGTAGAGCTCCTATCTGCTCCCTCAGATCACTGATCTCAGCAGAAATGATATCTAGTCGGCTCGTCAGCCCATCAGTGATAGTCCTCGCCTGAGCTGACATAAGCTCAGTCATCCTACTCCAGAATGCATCTGTGTCTCCCGCAGGAACAGATGACGATGGTCCAGCCTCTGAAGGTGCAGTAGGATGATCCAAATACTCCTCATCCTCAGGGATAGGGTCTCCAATATCTGGTGCATCACCCTCTGGTGCATCACCCTGAATCCCTGCTCCAGTATGAACCCACTGCCCGTTCACTTTCTCATAGCCTATGCGAATAAGTGTTCGTGCAGTGTATGTATCAGTAAAAAGCAGATGCCTGGAGACCTCCCCCTCGACAGATATGTCGTGCTGTCGAAAGATCAAAGTGAGTATCATACCATAAGGCAGGGATACTCTGGAGTTGCAGATCACCTTCCTCATCTGCCTCAGGATCATGGCCGGGAGATTCAGGGGAATACCCTGAATAATGTGCTCCATCACTACTAGATCTCGCTCTGTAATGAGATCGAATCTCCCGCTCTTCGGAAATAAAATCCTATTTATGATGTTGAGCAATAACCTCATTTCTGCAGAAAGAGAGCTTGCTATTACCTTCTCGGAAAAGTCGAAGTCTTCATTCTCCATTATCAACTGCAGGGCTCTCATCTTGTTTTCTGGCTTTTCTGGAGTTGCTCCTTCGCAGGGAAGATGAAGCAACTCACTCAAACTCTCCTCGGAAACTCGAATCCTAACTCCTCGAACTTCCGAAATGAGCCCTCCCATCCCAGTTTTGAGGAAGGCATAGAACTCCCGAACTAGTCCGGGGTAGATCATCACATCTAGGGAGCAAAGATACTCCCAACCTTGCCTTTGGATCCATTCCCTCAAACGGAACCCTTCTTGATCAAAAAACTTGAAATGGATCCTTCTCTCCGTTGTAACCGGTCTCCCCGCAAACCTTGCAAGTTGTACTGAGGGGGAAGGAGGAGGAGGTGGCTCTGCACGTGCCTCACGTTGTGGAGACACTGTAGATGGTTCCGTAGCATGTCTTTCCTCACGTTGGATCCGTGAGACTCTTCCGGATCTCTTGGCTACGGCTCTTTTGGGTCCCATTTCTCCAAGATCTTGAAGTAATCTAGTGTTTGGAGATGATTGGAGGAGATTGGAGAGTGGGGAATAGAGTTTTCAGAAGAGGACAAGGGCAAACAGTGCCCTAAAAAAGCTCTCGGATCCCCCTTTTAACAGTGGGGTTCCGACGTTGGGTCGACTCAAGAATTTTCTTGGGTCGACTCAACGTTGGGTCGACTCTATTTTGGGTTGGGTCGACCCAAGTTCAGAATTTTTTTTTTCTCTTCCTTTTTGCTTCTAAAAATTTTCCTTGCTTCCAATCCTTACAAATTCTTTCTGGGACAATGATACATGAGTAAGGAATCTATAGATGACAAGTTTGACTCATGTTTCATGGGTTTTTAGAAATGGGAGGAATGTATCATGAGACTGCTTGCTCCCTTTTATACCTCTTCAATAAAAAGGATCACATATGCCTAATTCCCTCCTTAGCGTGCAGAATCTATCTTCACTCAAGGGTTTTGTGAATATGTCGGCTAATTGTTTTTCAGTGCATATATGCTCAATACATATGTTTCCATTTTGCACATGATCCCTAATAAAATGATATCTTATTTCTATGTGTTTGGCTTTAGAATGCTGAACCGGATTTTTAGTAAGGTTGATGGCACTAGTATTATCACACTTAATAGGAATATTATCTAGCTTAACTCCATAGTTCTCTAGTTGTTGCTTAAGCCATAATACTTGAGCACAACAACTGCCAGCAGCTATATATTCAGCTTCAGCTGTTGACAGTGCCACTGAATTCTGCTTTTTGCTAAACCATGATACTAAGTTGTTTCCTAAGAATTGACATGTTCCACTAGTGCTCTTCCTATCTAGTTTACATCCAGCAAAATCAGCATCTGAGTATGCAAGCAAATCTAGACAGGAGTCTCTTGAGTACCATAATCCTATGTTCGTAGTTCCTCTTAAATATCTAAGGATTCTTTTAACAGCACTTAAATGTGACTCCTTAGGATCTGATTGGTATCTAGCACATATTCCTACACTAAATACGATGTCTGGTCTACTAGCAGTAAGGTAGAGCAAGGATCCAATTAGTCCTCTATAAAGCTTAATATCAATACTCTTTCCTTTTTCATCTTTGTCTAGCTTACTAGTAGGATTCATTGGAGTGCCTACTCCTTTATGATTTTCATTCCCAAACTTCTTTAGTATTTCCTTTGTATACTTAGTTTGATGAATGAAAATACCTTCTTTAGTTTGTTTGATTTGTAATCCTAGAAAGAAACTTAGTTCTCCCATCAAACTCATTTCGAATTCTCCATGCATTAAATCAGTAAATTCTTTGCAAAGAGTATCATTTGTGGCACCAAAGATTATGTCATCTACATATATTTGTACCACTAATAGATTTTCGTCCTTTCTTTTGAGAAACAGTGTTTTATCTACATTTCCTCTACTAAAGTCATTATTAAGCAGAAATTTGCTTAATCGATCATACCAAGCCCTAGGTGCTTGCTTTAATCCATATAATGCCTTATGTAGTCTAAACACATGATTTGGCAATTTATGATTCTCAAAACCAGGAGGTTGCTCTACATATACTTCTTCCTCAATAAAACCATTTAAGAATGCACTTTTTACATCCATTTGATACAATTTGAAATCCATGAAACATGCAAATGCTAGAAGTAATCTAATAGCCTCTAATCTAGCTACAGGAGCAAATGTTTCATCAAAATCTATCCCTTCTTCTTGATTGTATCCCTTAGCTACAAGTCTAGCTTTATTTCTTATAACTAACCCATTTTCATCTAATTTATTTCTAAAGATCCATTTTGTTCCAATTACTGAGTTATGCTTTGGTCTTTCAGTTAATGTCCATACATTACTTCTTTTGAATTGATTTAATTCTTCTTGCATGGCATTTATCCAATTAGTATCCTTTTCAGCTTCTTCATAAGTCTTAGGTTCTAATTGTGAAACAAAAGCAAGATAATCATTTAAATTTCTAAGAGAGGATCGAGTTCTTACCCCTTGAGATGGATCACCAATGATTAAGTCTTTAGGGTGTCCATATGCATACCTCCATTCCTTTGGCAAGTTTTGAGATTGTGGTGGCACGCAATCATCTCCCTTATCTTGAATTGGCACGTCATCAATATTCAACTTTTCAAAGTCGATAATTTCTGTATCATCATCAAGAATATTTTCTTTCCTAGCAGACTCACTATCAGACTCATCAAATATGATATTAACTGACTCTTCGACTACAAGAGTTCTTTTATTGAATACTCTGTATGCCCTGCTAGATGTGGAGTATCCTAAGAAGATACCTTCATCTGACTTGGCATCAAATTTACTTAGATCCTCCTTGCCATTGTTTAAGATGAAACATCTGCATCCAAATACTCTAAGATATTTAGCAGTTGGTTTCTTATTCTTCCAAAGTTCATAAGGCATTTTCTTGGTTATTGGTCGTATTAAAACTCGATTTAGAATATGGCAAGCAGTGCTTATAGCTTCAGCCCAAAAGTACTTTGGAAGATTTAACTCACACAACATCGTGCGTGCCATTTCTGCCAATGTCCTGTTTTTCCTTTCAACAACCCCATTTTGTTGAGGCGTTCTAGGTGCTGAAAATTGATGTGAAATACCATTTTTATTACAAAATTCTTCAAAGTGTTGATTTTCAAATTCAGTACCATGATCACTTCGAATTGCTACTAAGGTGAGCTTCTTTTCATTTATGATATTTTTATAAAGTTTCAAGAATTCTGAAAATGCTTTATTCTTATGTGCCAAAAATGAAACCCATGTATATCTTGAAAGATCATCTACAATAACTAGTCCATACTTCTTCCCTCCTAGACTCGCAGTTCTAGTGGGTCCAAATAGATCCATGTGTATGAGTTCAAAAGGCCTAGTTGTTGATACTATATTCTTCGATTTGAAGGATGATTTAGTTTGTTTTCCCAATGAGCATGGTCCACAGATTTTGTCCTTTTCAAAAATCAATTTTGGCACATCTTTTATTAATTCCTTCTTGACTAGTTTTGATATTAATTCCATACTAGCATGTCCTAGTCTACGATGCCAAAGCCAACTTGTTTCATTTTTCTTTTCTTCATTAGTAATTAAGCATAATCCATTTTTCTTGCCTAAATCATGAAGATCTACCATGTAAATATTTCTTTGCCTTTGTCCTACAAGTACAATGCTATTATCTTTAGGATTTGTGATTATGCATACTGATGCTTCAAATGTGACTTTTAACCCTTTATCACAAAATTGACTTATGCTAAGTAGGTTATGTTTCAAACCCTTAACTAATAATACATTTTCTATGAAAATAGATGGAGTAATGAAAATTTTACCCTTTCCAATGATATACCCTTTACCATTGTCTCCATAGGTTACTACTCCACCCTTCTTAGATTCCAAGGTGACAAATTGGTCTACGTCACCGGTCATGTGTCTTGAACAGCCGCTATCTAGATACCATCGTTTTTCCTCTTTATTCGCTGCAAGACACCCCTGCAATAAAGATCAAGAAGGAGCTTTAGGTACCCAAACTATGTTGGGTCCTTTAGGGTTAGTACTTGATGTTCCTTTTGGAACCCAAACTTTCTTGAATTTGATCTTATGATTATTACTCAATTTGTTTTGACTGGACTTTCTATAGTTACATTCATATGCTTTATGTCCTAATTTATTGCAGCAATGATAAGTAATATTCTCAATTTTAGCTTTTACAAAAATGTTCTTTAAGTATTTTTGTTTCCTATTTGTTTTATATCCTAATCCAGCCTTATCATATACAGCTTTTTGACTATCAAGAATCATATTTAATTTGGTAGAACTAAGTGTAAACTTATCTACTAAGGATTTATATTTTTCAGCATCTTCTTTTAACTTGACATTTTCAGCAATTAGATTCTTGGTTTCATTTGTAAGTTTCCTACTTAATGTTTCATAGTTATGAGATAGTTTTAACTTATCTTTGACAAGAGACTGATTTTCTTCTTTTAGAACTTTATTTTTATTGATTAGTTTTCTATGTTCTTCCATGAGTTCTAAGAATGCATCATGTAATTCATCAACAGTAAAATCACATTCAAGTTCAGAATCTACCTCATCGTCATTGGCCATATGACACATTTGGGCCGTCTCTTGATGATCTTCCTCTTCCAAACTTGACTCCTCACTTTCACTCCATTCAGCCATGAAGTTCTTCTTTTTCAGTTTTCTTGCCATCCATTTTAATTCTGGGCAATCTATCTTATAATGCCCGGGTTTGTTACACTCATAACAAATAGGAGTTTCTTTTTCTTTTTCTTTGTCCTTACCCTTTTCTTTGCTTGAGCTACCTTTGAAGAAGGGTTTCTTTTTATGAAATCTATTCTTACCTCTCATAAACTTTCTGAATTTTCTTCCGAGCATAGCCATTCCTTCTTCATCAAATTCATCATCATCATCTGAATCTTCCGACTCAGTTTGTTGTTTAGGGGTGGTAGACTTTAGGGCAATGGGCTTTCTTCTCTTGACCTCATCTTCTGAATTTTGCCTCATGGTCAACTCATGGGTCATGAGTGATCCTAGAAGTTCCTCTAATTGCAATGTGTTGAGGTCCTTAGCTTCTTGAATTGCAGTTACCTTGGCCTCCCAAACTCTTGGTAGAGACTTGAGAATTTTTCGCACCAATTCAGAGTTAGTATAAGACTTTCCTAAACTCTTAAGCCCATTTATAATTTCAGTAAAACGAGTAAACATATCAGTAATGGACTCAGTGGATTCCATTTTGAACAATTCATACTTATGTACTAATATGTTTATTTTTGACTCCTTAACTTGATTATTTTCTTCATGAGTGACCTCAAGTTTGTCCCAAATTTCTTTTGCGGAGATGCAAATAGATATTCTATTAAATTCACTTACATCTAATGAACAGTAAAGTACATTAATTGCTTTTGCATTTAACTGTGCCAATCTTCTATCACTTTCATTTCAATCCATTTCTGGTTTGGGTATGATAGTGCCCTCTATATTAAGTGTGGGTGTGTGAGGTCCTCTAGTAATGATGTACCATAATTCATAGTCTAAAGCTTGAATGAATATCCTCATCCTAGCTTTCCAGTATGTGTAGTTTGTGCCATTAAATAGAGGAGGTCTATTTGTGGATTGCCCCTCACTCATAGAACATCCCACTTGGGTTGTCATGATCTTTAACTCTTGATTGTGAGATCAATAAGTACTATTGGAGCACCTTGCTCTGATACCACTTGTTGCCCAAGGTGACAAGCCAAGAGGGGGAGGGGGGTGAATTGGTTTCTCTTAATTTTAACTATCTTACTTATGTTAAAATGATGAGTTAGTGGAATTAAACAAATCACAATACAAACAACAAGAAGTATAGTGGTTCGGTGCTCTCCTTAGCACCTACGTCCACTCTCCAAGCGTCCCCTTGGGAATTCACTATAATCCCGCGGATTACAGTTGGATTGTTTTCCGGGCTCACAATCCAAAAACCTTTACACTTTGATTTTCCGGGTTCACCAAAAACCCATGTTGGTTTTACGGGCTCACCAACGAACCTATGTTGGTTTTTCGGGCTCACCAACGAACCTTTACAATTAGTTTTACGGGTTCACCAATCAACTTATTCCGTTGGTCTTGCGGGCTAACCAACTAACCTTTACAAGTAGTTTAATAAACAAAGGAAGAAGATTTAAGCTCCTAGATGAGCATGTTAGATGTATGCCCTAGAAGCCAATTTGGCTGACACATTATTGATTCTAGGGACATAATTTTGTACTTGACTATTTATTATTGAATAAATAAAAGGCATCTTTTCATTCATATTATTTATGTGTCTATGAATCGTCCAAGGAATTAATAAGATGATGATACATATTCTCAAGAGTTGAGAATTTGAGCCATGTATCATTGGTGATTAATTTCTAAATGCTCCTGATCAATGGATCATCACGAGGACGGTGATCGATCCGATCAGTGCACAGATCACTTTCCTTCTGGATGGACGAGACTTGAGTCCACAGTGTAGGGACACTGAAGTGATAGTGCAGGTGCTTGTTAGAGAACAAGGGTACTGAGCGTGACCAAGACAAGAAGTCACTTGGATGTCTATCCACTCGTCAGTGACTTGCTTGATGTTGCAGTAGTGTGACTGGTCCTTTGACCTGCGGTGCTTCGGCTACTCACAGTGAGGTTATTGTAGTTTGACTGCACACATACATGGTCTCTAGCCATATGGGTCCATGCAGTGTAGATTGGCTGCAGTAGGTTCACTGTAGGAGTAGGGTATGCACCTATAAGGAATCTATCGACCTTGATAGAAGAGGAGTGATCCTATGTGATTTGTTAGACTGAGTTCTAAGACCTTGGCCAAGGCAGTAATATAAAGTGGAAAAAGAGTTTTTCACTATCGAACTCGAGTCGAATAAATCTTGACATATGACAGACGATGGGGTTTGACGAGTTGTCCATGACCTCCGTCCTGAAGGGATCCACGATAGTAGGACTGTATCACATGTTAACTGCACCTAGAGGTTCATCATTCCATTCTGCTGGGTAGCCACTACATGCTGCTAGGTGTCACTGGTGGATGGTGGGACTCACAGGGATTATCTCGATGATCGATAGACCCTAATGAGTTGAGTTGGAATCGTTCCAACCCATTGAAAGGAGTTTTCAATGATATAGTGATAGAGATCACAATATATCTCACTACCAGTCAGAATAGAACCTATGGGGTCACACACACTAGAAGTATTGACTGATCCGATGGTTGAAATCGTGATTAGGAATCACGAGTAATCAATTTGATTGATAAGAAGTTGAAGAAGGAACAAAAGGAATTAATTGGACTTGAAACAAGAATCCTACTTCGGGTAGGATTCCTAGAGTCCTAATTGGATTAGGACTGGGAATCCTAGTTGGAGTAGGACTGGGATTCCTACTTGGAATAGGATTCCTCAATCCTAATGAGATTAGGAGTTTTGAATTAAAATTGGATTCCTACTTGGAGTAGGATTCCTAGAGTCCTAATCGGATTAGGATTTTGGATTCAAATTAGAGTCCTAATTGGATTAGGACTAGAATTAAAACAAATCCTAATTGGATTAGGATTCCTTAAGTCCTAATTAATTAATAATCCAATGAATCAACATGACTCCTAATTGGATTAGGATTGAAGAGTTCAATTGAGTCATGGTTCATTCAAGTCCTAATTGGATTAGGACTAGCATAGATTGAACCCAATTTGGCTAATCCTAATTGGATTGGGATTAAACCATGAGAGAGGCACCTAATCCTCTTTGGAAGAGGATTGGGTTAACCAAGTAAGAGGGGCATCAGCCCCTCTTCACTTAGTTGGTGCGACATGAAGAGAGAAGGGGGCCGGCGCCCCCTCTTGGAAAGTAGTCAAGGGCTCCTAACTTGTAGGAGCCCTTCATCCTTATTAAAGGAGGACTAGGGCCGGCGCCCTAGATGGTTCTTTCTCCTCTTCATCACGTGGCCACCCTCTCCCTCTCCTCCCTTGGTTCAGCCGCCATCAGCAAGGGGAAAAGAAGAGGAGGCGTCTCCCTCCTCTTGGTCTTCTTCCTTGGCTTCAGCGCGTGTGAAGAGAAGAAAGCTGCGAAGGGATTTGATCTTCTTCCTCATCTTCATCCTTCTTCTTCCTCCTCTCAAGCACAATCAAGGGTTGATTGAAAGAGAGGAGATCAGCCATCAAAAGCTATCTCTGCAAGGGAGCTAGCACCCCGGTGAGATAGAGAGCTTGGATCGGTTCCTGCTTCGTGTGGATACCCGTAGAGGCCGGACGTTTGAACGGCTTCAAGCGAACCCTCTTCCAAAACCACGAATTCAGATTTGCGGTGATCATCTACCCGCGCAAGGTGAAGATATGATCTTCCTAATGGTTTTAAAAGTTTTAGTTCTTACCTAATTACGAAAGGTCTCGAAACAACGTTCATGCGATGAACGTCGAACCCGTGCATGCCGATTCCGCTGCCATCTGATTTTTGTTTTGAAATATCAGCGGCATGGGCGGGTTCCCAACAGTGGTATCAGAGCCTAGGCTTCGTAGATTAAGGTAAGAATTAAATATCTAAAGGCATATTAGATCTGAAAATTAAATGATCATGCATGCTGAAAAATTCAGCATGCAGATTTTTCAGGGGTGCTGATTTTTTACATGCTGATTTTTATGTGATAAAAAGATGATTCTAATTGCATTGTTAATGGGATTATAAAGTTTAGAATCATGATTAGCATGATCAGCGACCTATGTCATGATATAATCAGTTAGTTTTCAGATCTGAAAATTATAATTGTTGCATACGGTGATGATCATAGGATTCAACCCCTTTTGGTATCAAATGTAATGACCTGCGATGTGATCTGCGATGTCATGTAATTTTTCAGATGCTTGCATGCATCTTATTTGATGTTTTGAGAGGCCTGCGTGCCTCCTAAAAGGAGATGTAATTTATTTTTATTTTTATTTTACATCTGGTTGTATTTCTGTGATGTGATGTACATCAACGATCAAGTTGAAGCAAAGGCATGAGATGAAAGGTGATCCAAGCGGTTGATGGCGATGGGATCAAGGGTTGATCAAGGATCGAATCAAGGAGGCTTGGAACCAATTCAAGAGTTGAAGACCACGTGATCGATTGATGTGCATGTGCTTGTAATACGACCTAATTAGAATCCATGATCATCACCTATTTAAAGTTTAGCTTTAATTTGATGCTGCGATTATAACCGCCTGTGATGAGCCGTTTGCATGTGATGTGAATGCGAGTCGGGTAGATAGGTTTACATGTGATGTAGCAAACCCAATTGAGACCTAAATCAAAACCTCCTCAATCAAGTCGAGAGTGAACCGACATGAGCAAGTCATATTAGATTAATTGATCTAATTGGTGTCTAGGAAAGCATGAAAGGTGGTTACTTAATTAGGACCTTACTCTCTGAGTAAGGGGAGCCTCCCACCTGCTTACCTGGCCAATTGTTCGATTACCTTTTATGAAGGGCTCAAGTTGCAAACACTAAGACCTGATTAACCAATATTAAGTCAATAGGTCTTCCACTGTAGTAGAGCTGCTAAGGCCTTTCTGATGTTGATTTGTCTCGGCTGGACACAGTGGTCAAGTTGCATCGGGGGGCTGGACCTCTCTATAGACATGAGATGTTGTAGGATAAAGGTGGGGTTGGGCACCAATAACTGTTAGGTGAGGACCCAATGACGACTTTATTCCTACGGTTATACGGTGGGTCTGACTTAACTAAGCGATGGGACCAATAACTGTTAGGTGAGGTCTTCATGGCTTAGAGACCAAGTTGCACTGCAACATGCTTGAGAAGCATTGTACAAGAGTTGTACACTCATCCATCTATGTGTCACCAATAACTGTTAGGTGAGGTGCCATGTAGATTGATGGGACCGCAGTACCCGCTAGAAATCCTAGTCGTGTAGGATTTCCGTTTTTCTACCAGGGGAGTGTGAGGGATTCGAGAAAATAGTGGGAGTTACATTTGTTCTAAAAGACCTTAGAACAGATTAGGATCAAGTACAAAAGTCTAACTAGAATCTTTACTCTCTGAGGATTATAAAGTCAGCTTCTAGACTCTTATCTCATATCCTATAGAACAACCATTTGACCAAACCCAATTATAAAGATTGGCTCAGCAAATTTCAAAAATAGTTTTGAATTGTGAGAAATTCGGGTATATGCTAGACCATGGAATCCCATGTTACCAATCCCTCCGATCACTGATCAGCGTAAGACGCTTGTTAAGTGGACGAACAATGACAATAAAGTTAGGTGCTGCACAATGGCATCCATGTCCAATGCATTACAATGCCAGCATGAGAACATGAAGACTGCCAGGGACATATTAAATCACCTGCAAGAGTTGTATGGTGATCAGAGTCACGCAGCTCGGTTTGAAGTGTCCAAGAGGCTCTTCAAAGCCAAGATGCACGATGGGCAGTCTGTCCATGATCACGGTCTGACCATGATCAAGGACCTAGAGGAGCTTGAGAAGCTCGGTATGGACATGCACAAGGAATTACAAGTGGATTTGATCCTACAGTCACTTCCTGATTCATTTGGTCAGTTTATAGTAAACTACCACATGAATAAGATTGAATGCACTAAGACTGAACTAATCAACATGTTGGTAACTGCTGAGGGAGCCTTGAAAGGTTCAAGGGGCAATGTCCTTGCTGCTGAGTTGACTTCTGGTTCCAAGAGAAAGTCTACTTGGAAGAAAAAGAAGCCTGCAAAGAAGCAGAAGAAAGACAAGAAGCCAAAGAAGGAAGTTCCAAAAAAAGGCCAATTGCAAGGAAAAATGTTTCCATTGCATCATGGACGGCCATTGGAAAAGGAACTGTCCTACATACATGGGAAAGCATAAAGAACATAAAGGGTGACAGACCTTCAGAAGGTATGTCAGAAATGCTCAGGATACTTAGGGACTGTTACCTATTGCTAACAGAAATTTGATTTATGTATTTTAGCACGAAAAATTTTTTATTTATTTGAAAAATTAAATTGATTCAACATGGTTTTAAGATTGACAGTCTCTATCACATACATATGGATGTATCTGTGAATATATCTGAGCAAACAGTGAATACCATAGGATCTAATAGATCCAAAAATGAGATAAATCTAAAGTATTTAAGGCACCTCAGGCTTAGCCATATAGGAGAAGACAGAATAAACAAATTGGAGAAACATGAGCTTTTGGGCTCATTGACTTTCGAGTCATATTTGATTTGTGAATTCTGCCTTCAAGGAAAGATGGCCAAATTATCCTTTGTAGGACACAGGGAGGTCCACTGAAATACTTACCCTAGTACACACTGATGTGTGTGGCCCATTCGATGTGCAGGCTAGGGGTTGTAATTTTTACTTCATTTTACCGATGATTACTCACGGTATGGATATGTGTATGAGACACAAATATGAAACTTTTGAAAGGTTCAAAGAGTTTAAATATGAAGTAGAAAAACATATAGAAAAACTCACTAAGATTCTTCGATCAGATCGAAGAGGTAAATACCTTAGTGGAGAGTTCCGTGATTATCTCAAGGAGAATGGTATAGTTTTATAATGGACTCCTCCTGGAACACCTCAGTTCAACGGAGTGTCGGAGAGGAGGAATCGGACCCTGTTGGACATGGTCAGGTCCATGATGAGCTTCACTGATTTACCTATGTTCTTTTGGGGAGATGCCTTACTCACAGCGATTTATTTATTGAATAGAGTTCCCTCTAAATCCGTTCCTACCACACCGTATGAGATATGGCATGGTAAGAAACCAAGTCTTGGTCATCTCAAGATTTGGGGATGTCCGGCCCACGTCAAGAGACTACAGGCGGACAAGTTAGAGGCTAGGACCATAAGTGCTCGTTTTATAGGATATCCTAAAGAGTCATTAGGATACAATTTTTACGTCTCAGAGGATCACAATGTGTTTGTGAGCCGTCATGCCATCTTCTTGGAAAATCAGTTTATCCTTGATAGAGGCAGTGGGAGGAAAATTGAGCTTGAAGAGAAAGTCTCTGAAAAGCAACGAGTCATGGATCCTATTGAACCCATTCATACAGAGCCAGTACACGATGTCCCTCGACCACCTCGTAGATCTAGTAGGGTCTCCCATCCTCCCGATAGATACTTAGGTATACTAGAAGAGGATACCGAGGAAATATTCCTAGTGGGAGATAGGGATCACATACAGGATCCCAAAACCTACAACGAGGCGATATCTGATATCGATTCCGAGAAATGGCTGGAAGCTATGAAGTCAGAGTTAGACTCCATGCATTCCAACCAAGTCTGGACCTTAGTAGACCCACCAGAAGGTATTGTACCTATTGGATGCAAATGGATCTACAAAAAGGAAGATAGGTTCGGATGGAGAGGTAGAGACCTATAAGGCAAGGCTTGTGGTGAAAGGGTATAGTCAACGCGAAGGCATTGACTATCAGGAGACCTTTTCACCTGTAGCCATGCTAAAATCCATCCGAACATTGCTTGCCATTGCAACATTTCATGATTATGAAATCTGGCAGATGGATGTGAAAACTGCTTTCCTGAATGGATATCTTGATGAAGATATCTATATGGAACAGCCTTTGGGTTTCACTTCCAGTGATGGAGATCACAAGGTCTGCAAGCTGCAAAGGTCCATCTATGGACTAAAGCAAGCATCTCGGAGTTGGAACACTCATTTCGATGACGCAATCAAAACGTTTGATTTCATCAAAAACGAAGAGGAACCGTGTGTTTACAAAAAGGTTAGTGGGAGTGCTGTCGTTTTTCTCGTACTGTACGTAGATGACATTCTCCTGATTGGGAATGATATTCCCATGCTAACCTCGGTCAAGGTCTGGTTGTCAAAAGAATTCTCCATGAAAGACCTTGGGGAAGCATCCTATATTTTGGAAATAAAGGTCTATAGAGATAGATCTAAAAGGATGCTTGGCCTTTCACAGAAAATGTACATAGAGGAGGTGCTGAAGAGATTCAGCATGGAAAACTCCAAGAGGGGTCTCTTACCCCTTAGGCATGGAATTCATCTCTCCAAGAAGATGTGCCCCAACACATCTGAAGAGATTCAACGCATGAGCAAGATTCCCTATGCATCGGCAATAGGAAGCCTCATGTATGCCATGTTGTGTACACGACCTGATATAGCTCTTGCTGTGAGTGTCACAAGCAGATATCAGTCGGATCCAGGCAAGAAGCACTGGATAGCTGGAAGAACAGTCTTAAGTACTTGAGAAGAACTAAGGACATGTTCTTGGTCTTTGGGAGAAGATCAGAGTTGAAGGTAGAAGGATGCACACATATTGATGATAGAAAGTCTACATCAGAATATGTGCAATTGTGGTTCAGTAAATTGGAAGAGTTCCAAACAACCGATCATTATAGATTCTACCTTAGAAGCTGAATGTTAAGCCGTATCTAAGGGTGCATGGAAACCTTCTGATTAAAAGTTAATTGCAGAGTTAGGTGTAATGTCATTAGATGCCATAACACTTTACTGCGATAACATTGGCACCATAGCACTAGCTATGGAGCCATGGTCTCATCAGAAGTCCAAGCACATAGAGCGGCGCTTCCATTTCATACGCGACTATGATGTAGAGGTGCAGAGAGTAGACTCCGCGGATAACGTGGCAGACCCGTTCACTAAGCAGCTGAGTCAGCAAAAGACTGAAGCCCACCTTGAGAAGATGGGCCTAAGATATATGACCAATTGGCTTTAGTGCAAGTGGGAGATTGTTAGATGTATGCCCTAGAAGCCAATTTGGCTGACACATTATTGATTCTAGGGACATAATTTTGTACTTGACTATTTATTATTGAATAAATAAAAGGCATCTTTTCATTCATATTATTTATGTGTCTATGAATCGTCCAAGGAATTAATAAGATGATGATACATATTCTCAAGAGTTGAGAATTTGAGCCATGTATCATTGGTGATTAATTTCTAAATGCTCCTGATCAATGGATCATCACGAGGACGGTGATCGATCCGATCAGTGCACAGATCACTTTCCTTCTGGATGGACGAGACTTGAGTCCACAGTGTAGGGACACTGAAGTGATAGTGCAGGTGCTTGTTAGAGAACAAGGGTACTGAGCGTGACCAAGACAAGAAGTCACTTGGATGTCTATCCACTCGTCAGTGACTTGCTTGATGTTGCAGTAGTGTGACTGGTCCTTTGACCTGCGGTGCTTCGGCTACTCACAGTGAGGTTATTGTAGTTTGACTGCACACATACATGGTCTCTAGCCATATGGGTCCATGCAGTGTAGATTGGCTGCAGTAGGTTCACTGTAGGAGTAGGGTATGCACCTATAAGGAATCTATCGACCTTGATAGAAGAGGAGTGATCCTATGTGATTTGTTAGACTGAGTTCTAAGACCTTGGCCAAGGCAGTAATATAAAGTGGAAAAAGAGTTTTTCACTATCGAACTCGAGTCGAATAAATCTTGACATATGACAGACGATGGGGTTTGACGAGTTGTCCATGACCTCCGTCCTGAAGGGATCCACGATAGTAGGACTGTATCACATGTTAACTGCACCTAGAGGTTCATCATTCCATTCTGCTGGGTAGCCACTACATGCTGCTAGGTGTCACTGGTGGATGGTGGGACTCACAGGGATTATCTCGATGATCGATAAACCCTAATGAGTTGAGTTGGAATCGTTCCAACCCATTGAAAGGAGTTTTCAATGATATAGTGATAGAGATCACAATATATCTCACTACCAGTCAGAATAGAACCTATGGAGTCACACACACTAGAAGTATTGACTGATCCGATGGTTGAAATCGTGATTAGGAATCACGAGTAATCAATTTGATTGATAAGAAGTTGAAGAAGGAACAAAAGGAATTAATTGGACTTGAAACAAGAATCCTACTTCGGGTAGGATTCCTAGAGTCCTAATTGGATTAGGACTGGGAATCCTAGTTGGAGTAGGACTGGAATTCCTACTTGGAATAGGATTCCTCAATCCTAATGAGATTAGGAGTTTTGAATTAAAATTGGATTCCTACTTGGAGTAGGATTCCTAGAGTCCTAATCGGATTAGGATTTTGGATTCAAATTAGAGTCCTAATTGGATTAGGACTAGAATTAAAACAAATCCTAATTGGATTAGGATTCCTTAAGTCCTAATTAATTAATAATCTAATGAATCAACATGACTCCTAATTGGATTAGGATTGAAGAGTTCAATTGAGTCATGGTTCATTCAAGTCCTAATTGGATTAGGACTAGCATAGATTGAACCCAATTTGGCTAATCCTAATTGGATTGGGATTAAACCATGAGAGAGGCACCTAATCCTCTTTGGAAGAGGATTGGGTTAACCAAGTAAGAGGGGCATCAGCCCCTCTTCACTTAGTTGGTGCGACATGAAGAGAGAAGGGGGCCGGCGCCCCCTCTTGGAAAGTAGTCAAGGGCTCCTAACTTGTAGGAGCCCTTCATCCTTATTAAAGGAGGACTAGGGCCGGCACCCTAGATGGTTCTTTCTCCTCTTCATCACGTGGCCACCCTCTCCCTCTCCTCCCTTGGTTCAGCCGCCATCAGCAAGGGGAAAAGAAGAGGAGGCGTCTCCCTCCTCTTGGTCTTCTTCCTTGGCTTCAGCGCGTGTGAAGAGAAGAAAGCTGCGAAGGGATTTGATCTTCTTCCTCTTCTTCATCCTTCTTCTTCCTCCTCTCAAGCACAATCAAGGGTTGATTGAAAGAGAGGAGATCAGCCATCAAAAGCTATCTCTGCAAGGGAGCTAGCACCCCGGTGAGATAGAGAGCTTGGATCGGTTCCTGCTTTGTGTGGATACCCGTAGAGGCCGGACGTTTGAACGGCTTCAAGCGAACCCTCTTCCAAAACCACGAATTCAGATTTGCGGTGATCATCTACCCGCGCAAGGTGAAGATATGATCTTCCTAATGGTTTTAAAAGTTTTAATTCTTACCTAATTACGAAAGGTCTCGAAACAACGTTCATGCGATGAACGTCGAACCCGTGCATGCCGATTCCGCTGCCATCTGATTTTTGTTTTGAAATATCAGCGGCATGGGCGGGTTCCCAACAGTGGTATCAGAGCCTAGGCTTCGTAGATTTAGGTAAGAATTAAATATCTAAAGGCATATTAGATCTGAAAATTAAATGATCATGCATGCTGAAAAATTCTGCATGCAGATTTTTCAGGGGTGCTGATTTTTTACATGCTGATTTTTATGTGATAAAAAGATGATTCTAATTGCATTGTTAATGGGATTATAAAGTTTAGAATCATGATTAGCATGATCAGCGACCTATGTCATGATATAATCAGTTAGTTTTCAGATCTGAAAATTATAATTATTGCATACGGTGATGATCATAGGATTCAACCCCTTTTGGTATCAAATGTAATGACCTGCGATGTGATCTGCGATGTCATGTAATTTTTCAGATGCTTGCATGCATCTTATTTGATGTTTTGAGAGGCCTGCGTGCCTCCTAAAAGGAGATGTAATTTATTTTTATTTTTATTTTGCATCTGGTTGTATTTCTGTGATGTGATGTACATCAACGATCAAGTTGAAGCAAAGGCATGAGATGAAAGGTGATCCAAGCGGTTGATGGCGATGGGATCAAGGGTTGATCAAGGATCGAATCAAGGAGGCTTGGAACCAATTCAAGAGTTGAAGACCACGTGATCGATTGATGTGCATGTGCTTGTAATACGACCTAATTAGAATCCATGATCATCACCTATTTAAAGTTTAGCTTTAATTTGATGCTGCGATTATAACCGCCTGTGATGAGCCGTTTGCATGTGATGTGAATGCGAGTCGGGTAGATAGGTTTACATGTGATGTAGCAAACCCAATTGAGACCTAAATCAAAACCTCCTCAATCAAGTCGAGAGTGAACCGACATGAGCTAGTCATATTAGATTAATTGATCTAATTGGTGTCTAGGAAAGCATGAAAGGTGGTTACTTAATTAGGACCTTACTCTCTGAGTAAGGGGAGCCTCCCACCTGCTTACCTGGCCAATTGTTCGATTACCTTTTATGAAGGGCTCAAGTTGCAAACACTAAGACCTGATTAACCAATATTAAGTCAATAGGTCTTCCACTGTAGTAGAGCTGCTAAGGCCTTTCTGATGTTGATTTGTCTCGGCCGGACACAGTGGTCAAGTTGCATCGGGGGGCTGGACCTCTCTATAGACATGAGATGTTGTAGGATAAAGGTGGGGTTGGGCACCAATAACTGTTAGGTGAGGACCCAATGACGACTTTATTCCTACGGTTATACGGTGGGTCTGACTTAACTAAGCGATGGGACCAATAACTGTTAGGTGAGGTCTTCATGGCTTAGAGACCAAGTTGCACTGCAACATGCTTGAGAAGCATTGTACAAGAGTTGTACACTCATCCATCTATGTGTCACCAATAACTGTTAGGTGAGGTGCCATGTAGATTGATGGGACCGCAGTACCCGCTAGAAATCCTAGTCGTGTAGGATTTTCATTTTTCTACCAGGGGAGTGTGAGGGATTCGAGAAAATAGTAGGAGTTACATTTGTTCTAAAAGACCTTAGAACAGATTAGGATCAAGTACAAAAGTCTAACTAGAATCTTTACTCTCTGAGGATTATAAAAGTCAGCTTCTAGACTCTTATCTCATATCCTATAGAACAACCATTTGACCAAACCCAATTATAAAGATTGGCTCAGCAAATTTCAAAAATAGTTTTGAATTGTGAGAAATTCGGGTATATGCTAGACCATGGAATCCCCATGTTACCAATCCCTCCGATCACTGATCAGCGTAAGACGCTTGTTAAGTGGACGAACAATGACAATAAAGTTAGGTGCTGCACAATGGCATCCATGTCCAATGCATTACAATTCAGCCTTCCTTCACTTGGGTCGACCCAACATTTCTTTGGGTCGACTCAAGGTTCAGTTGGGTCGACTCAACTTCTTCTTGGGTCGACCCTCTCAGGGTTTCCAGAGAACCTTTTCTGTCATCTGTTCTGTCTTACCTTTGGGTCGACCCTCTCAGGGTTTGGGTCGACTCAAGCTTGGGTCGACTCAACTTCATCTTGGGTCGACCCTCTCAGTATTTCCAGAGAACCATTTTCTGAGTTGTTGAGAAGCTTGAAGTTTGGGTCGACTCATGCTTTCCTTGGGTCGACCCAACTTACTGTTCATCTGTGCCATTTTTGCAGAAGTGTGCCAAATGCTTTCTTGATGTGCCGGAGTCGACCCAATCAACCTTGGGGTCGACTCAATCCACACTTTGCTGCAACTCAAGGTTAAATTCATCCAAGTAAACAATGAAATGCATCTTTAACTTATTATACAAATATACTGAGAGTAACAGACTTATAAATGAAGTATCGAATTAATTTATAACATACTCTTGATTATTGCTTGTTAATCATCAAAATAACACTATCATCCTCAACTCTTCATAGGATGGGATTCCATAAGGTAGAGGGAGTCTGGGTATGGAAACCATCCACTTCCACACCTTCTGACCCTACTACTCGACACTCCCCAGCCCTGATCATGACTCAGATTTTTCCACCTATCCCTCCACTTCAGCACCATCTACTTCAGCCGGACCCTCCACTGCACCACCTTCTCAGTCACTGGAGGTCCGGATATCTTCTGAGCAGCTCCGGGAGTTGCGGCAGGAGATCGTGAGGGAGCTACGGGACAACCTACTGAGGGAGCTCCGAGGTCCAGCGACTGCTCCCTCTGTTAGAAATATGCCCTAGAAGCCAATTTGGCTGACGCATTATTTTGTTTTGGGACATAAATTTGTACTTGACCTAATAATGAATTTATTAGGATGGGCATTCTTTTCATTCATGTTCTTATGCGTCCATGAATCGTCCAAGGAATTAATAAGATGATGACGCATATTCTCAAGAGTTGAGAATTTGAGGCATGTGTCATTGGTGATTAATTCCTGAATTGCTCCTGATCGATGGATCCATCACGAGGGACGGTGATCGATCCGCTGAGATTAGTGCACAGATCACTTAGTCAGATGGATGAGTCTTGAGTCCACAGTGTAGGGACGCTGGAGTGATTGTGTAAGTGCTTGTTAGAGAACAAGGGTACTGAGCGTGACCAAAGTAAGTAGTCACTTGGATGTCTATCCACTCGTCAGTGACTTACTTGATGCTGCAGTTGTATGACTGGTCCTTTGACCTGCAATGCCTCGGCTATTCACAGTGAGGTTGCTGTAGTTTGACGAGCACATAAACATGGGCCCTATCCATTTGGGTCCTTGTGGTGCAGATTGGCTGCAGTAGGTTCATTGCAGGAGTAGGGGTGCATCTAGATGGAATCTATCGACCTTGATAGATTAGGAGAGATCCTATGTGATTTATGAGACTGAGTTCGTAAATCCTTGGCCAAGGTAGTTTTTGGAAAAAGAGTTTTCCAATCTCGAACTGGAGTCGAATAAATTTTACATATGACAGATGATGGGGTTTGACGAGTTATCCATGACCTCCATCCTGTTGGGATCCACGATAGAGGGACTGTATCATACGCTAACTGCACCTAGAGGTTCATCTATTCTACTCTCCTGGGTTGCCACTACATGCTGCTAGGTGTCACTGGTGGATTGTGAGACTCAGAGGCATTCACTTGATGATCAGTGAACCCGAATGAGAAGAGTTGGAATTGTTCCAACCCATTGAAAGGAGTTTCAATGATATTGTGATAGGGATCACAACATATCTCACTACCAGACAGAATAGAACCTATGGGGTCACACACAATAGAAGATCTGATCGATCTAATGGTTGGATTGTGATTTGGAATCACAATAGTTTGTAATTGTCAATTTGATTGATAATTAGTTTAACCCACTAAGAGTTAGTGAGTTGAAGAAGGAATTAATTGTAATTGGATTGCAATTTGATTGAATCAATTGGACTTAATTAATTGGGCTCGATCTTATATGATAAGGTTCAAGAGTCCTACTTGGAGTAGGACACCTAGAGTTCTAATTAGATTAGGACTTCAAATTATTAGAGTCCTACTTGGAGTAGGATTGCTAAAGTTCTAATTGGATTAGGACTAAAATTATAAAAGTCCTAATTGGATTAGGACTAAAATTATATGAGTCCTAATTGGATTAGGAATCCTAGAGTCCTAATTAATTTTGGTCCAATAGATAAAGATGACTCCTAATTAGATTAGGATTCATGTGAATCAAATAGGGAGACTAATTGGGTTCTACTTAGATTAAGATTCAATGAACCAAGGGCCACCTAATTCCTAATTTGATTAGGATTAGAAGGGAGGGGCAAGAGCCCCTCCCTTCCTCGGATGCTCCCGGGATCCGCATCCCGGATGACCGGGATGCGCGACCCGGATGGACGGGACTCGCGTCCCGGATGCCCGGGACGCGAGACCCGTTTTGGCCAAACATTGGTGCGGCTCCTCCTAACTTCTAGGAGGAGTCCACACCTAGGGCTTCAAAGAAAAAGAATAAAAAAGGGGGCAGCCCCCTTTGGGATAATTCTTGGTGGTTCTTTTTAGGCGAGCGGCCTCCATCTCTCCCTCTCTTCCTTCTTCCATCCGGGAGGTAAAAGAGGAGCAGCAAGGATGTTTGATTCTTCCTCCTCTTCATCAGATGCATGGAAGAAAACAAAGAGAGAAAGGTGTTTCTCTCTTCCTCCTTCTTCTTCCATGGTAAAGAAAAGAAAAGAAAGCGTTTCTTCCTTCTCCTTCTTTCTCCTCTTGGAAACAATCAAGAGTTGATTGCTTAGAGAAGTTCCAACCATCAAAAGGGATCTCTGCAAGGGAGCTAGCACCCCGGTGAGATCGCAACCTCGATCAATCCAGATCTTCGTGTGGATACCCGTAGAGGCCGGACACTTGTGCGGCTTCAAGCGAACCTGATTTCCACGATCATCAAATAGCGGTGAAGATCTACCCGCTCAAAGGTAAAGATTTGATCTTTATAATTTTAATTGTAGATCTGAAAATTAATCAAGTAATTAATTTTAATCCTTTCCTTCAGATTTCATGATCTTCTGAGTTAGAGAACTCAGAATTTTTTTGAAATCTACGTTCCTTTGGACGTTCATGAGATGAACGACCCCGCGCGCGTCTTTCCGCTGCGATCGTCGCAACGCGTGTGAGGGTAAACCGACAGTGGTATCAGAGCCAAGTTTTTTTTTTAGGATTAAGATTAACATTAATAGACTTGATTAGGATTTTATTAGATCTGAATTTTAATATTCATGCTTGCTGAAATTTTCTGCGTGCTGAAATTTCAGATTTCAGAAATTTCAGCATGCTGATTTTTATTCTTATGATGTTGCATGTTGATTTTAAATTACAATGAGATTGAAACAATTAAAAATCATGTCTTGTATAATCAGAGATTCAGTTGGTAGCATGATTAAAATTAAAATTATCAGATCTAAAATTATATGCATGAGATGCATGTGATAAGAATCAATCATGGATTCATGATCATAAAAATATATTTTTCTGTTTATGCCTATGCTTAAAAGGAAAATTATATATGCATGAGATGAATAAGATATGATCAAATCATGGATTCATGATAATTAAAGGATGTCAACTCGAGTCGACTTAAGGTTAACTCGAGTTGACTCCAAGCATACATGAGTCGACCCCTGTTTGAGGATGTGTTTAAAATGTATGCATGAGATGTATGTATTAGTTAAACAAAATTTATTTGCATGAGATGTAAATAAAATTCTTAAAAATAGGACATTTACATAAGATGTAAACTGAAACAATTATGTCATTTACATAAGATGTAATCACATAATATATGAAAGAGTTTCATATTTACATAGGATGTAAACTTGAACCAATGTGACATTTACATAAGATGTAATTATATAACATTTGGTTTGGGATAGATTGTTACATTAAATGCAAATCCTTTGAGACCTAAAACCTCCTCAATCAGTCGAGAGTGAACGATGCATTGAGCTAGCCATATTTGATTAATTGATCTAATTGGTGTCTAGGAAAGCATTAAAGGTGGTTACTTAATTAGGACCTTACTCTCTGAGTAAGGGGAGCCTCCCACCTGCTTACCTGGCCAAATGATCGATTACCTCCTATGAATAGCTCAAAGTTGGAATCACTAAGACTAGATTACCTAATATTAAGTCTTAAGGTCTTCCACCGTAGTAGAGTTGCTAAGGTCTTTCCGGCGTTGATTTGTCTCGGCTGGATACAGTGGGCAAGTTGCATCGGGGGACTGGACCTCTCTATTGGCATGAGATGTTGTGGGGTAGAGGTGGGGTTGGGTACCAATAACTGTTAGGTGAGGGCCCAATGACGACTTTACTTCTGCGGGAATTACGGTGGGTCTGACTTAACCAAGGAACGGGACCAATAACTGTTAGGTGAGGTTCTTATGACTTGGAGACCAAGTAGGCTACAACTTGCTTGAGAAGCATTGTACAAAGAGTTGTACACTTATCATTTATGTGTCATCAATAACTGTTAGGTGAGGTGGCATGTAAATTGGTGGGACCGTAGCACCCCACTTGAAATCTAGAGTCGCAGGTTTCCGTTTCTCTACCGGAGGAGTGTAAGAGATTCGAGAAAATAGTGGGAGGTGTTTGTTTTAAATGTCCTTAAAATAAATAGAGTTCAAGTACAAAATTCTAACTAGAATCTTTACTCTCTGAGGATTATAAAGTCAGCTTCCAAACTCTTAACTCATATCCTAAAGAACCACCGTTTGACCAAACCCAATTATAAAGACTGGCTCTGCAATTTCAAAATAGTTTTGAATTGTGTGAAATTAGGGTGTGTGCTAGACCATGAATTTTCTATGTTACCAGTCCGTCTGATCACTGATCAGCATAAGATGCATGACAAGTGGACGAACAATGACAATAAAATTAGGTGCTATATAATGGCATCAATGTCCAATGAACTTTAATGCCAGCATGAGAACATGAAGACTGCCGGGGATATATTGAATCACATGCAAGAGTTGTAGGGTGAACAGAGTCGCGCAGCATGGTTTGAAGTGTCTAAAAGGCTCTTCAAGGCCAAGATACGCGAAGGGCAGTTCGTCCATAATCATAGTTTGACCATGATAAAGGATTTTGAGGAGCTTGAGAAGCTCGGCATGACCATGCACAAGAAATTGCAAATGGATTTGATCCCGCAATCCCTTCCAGCTTCATATGAACAGTTTATAGTAAACTATCATATGAACAAGACTGTATGCACCAAAACAGAATTGTTAAATAAATTGGTAACTACCTTAGGAACCTTGAAGAGTTCAAGGGGCATAGTTTTCGCTGTCGAGTTGGCTTCTACTTCCAAGAGAGAGTCTACCTGGAAGAAGAAGAAGCCTGCGAAGAAGCAGAAGACCAGGAAAAGGCCAAGTAAAAAAGTTCCAAGAAAAGGGCCGATTGCAAGGGAAAGTGTTTTCATTGCATTGTGGACGGCCATTGCAAGAGAAACTGTCCTACATACATGGGAAGCATAAAAAGCAAGAAAGGGTGACACACCTTAAGAAGGTATGTCAGATATGCTCAGGATACTTAGGAACTGTTACCTACTGCTAGCAGAAATTTGATTTCTGTATCTTGTTTAGCACAAAAAGATTTTTATAAGACTGTTGTTCCATTTATTTGAGAAATAAATTGGTTCCACGTGGTTTATGATTGACAGTCTCTATCACTTACATTTGGATGTACCTGTAAAATTATCTGAGCAAATAGTGAGTACCATAGGATCCAAAAGATCTAGAGATGAGATAAATCTAAAGTATTTGTGGCTCCTCAGGCTTGGCCATATAGGAGAAGATAGAGAAACATGGGCTTTCGACTCATTGACTTCCAAGTCATATCCGATTTGTGAATCCTACCTTCAAGGAAAGATGGCCAAATTACCCTTTGTAGGACACGGGAAGAGGTCCACTGAAATACTTACCCTAGTACACACTGACGTGTGTAGCCCATTCGATGTGCAAGCTAGAAAAAATAATTGTTTACTTCATTTACCGATGATTACTCACGGTATTGATATGTGTATGAGACACAAATCTGAAGCTTTTGAAAAGTTCAAAGAGTTCGGATATGAAGTAGAAAAACAAATAGGAAAACTCATTAAGGTTCTTCGATCGGATCGAGAAGGTAAACACCTTAGTGGAGAGTTCCGAGATTATCTCAAGAAGAATGGTATAGTTTCACAATGGACCCCTTCTGGTACATCTCAGCTCAACGGGGTGTCTGAGAAGGGGAATCAGACCCTATTGGATATGGTCAGGTCCATGATGAGCTTCACTGATTTACCCTTGTTTCTTTAGAGAGATACCCTATTTTCAGCTATTTACTTATTGAATAGAATTTCCTCTAAATCTGTTCCTACCATACCGTATGAGATATGACATGATAAGAAGCCAAGTCTTAGTTATCTCAAGATTTGGGGATGTCCGGCCCACATCAAGCGACAACAGGCGGACAAGTTAGAGGATAAGACAATTAATACTCGTTTTATTGGATATCCTAAAGAGTCATTAGGATACGATTTTTCCGTCCCAATGGATCACAAAGTGTTTGTGAGCCGACATGCAATCTACATTGAAAAATAGTTTATCCTTGATAGAGGCAGTGGGAGAAAAATTGAGCTCGAAGAGAAAGTCTCTGAAGAGCAACGAGTCATTGTGCCTATAGAACCTATTCGTAGTGAGCCAGTACATGTTGTATCTCCTCCACCTCGTAAGTTTAGTAGGATCTTCCATCCTCCTGAAAGGTACTTAGGTATGCTTACAGAGGATGAAGAGGAAGTGTTCCATGGGAGATAGGGATCAAGGTAAGGATCCCAATACCTACAACGAGGCGATGTTAGACATCGATTCTGAGCAATGGTTGGAAGCAATGAAGTCAGAGATGGACTCCATGCATTCCAACCAAGTCTGGACCTTAGTAGATCCACCAGAAGGTATAGTACCTATTGGTTGTAATTAGATTTACAAAAGGACAAAAAGGTTTGAATGGCTAGTTAGAGACCTATAAGGCAAGGCTAGTAGTAAAAGGTTATAATCGATACGAAGGCATTGATTATCAGGATATCTTTTCACCTGTAGCCATGCTGAAGTCTATTCAAATATTGCTCGCTGTTGCAGCATATCATGATATTGTGATGGTGATCACAAGGTCTGTAAACTGCAAATATCCATCTATGGACTAAAGCAAGCATCTCGGAGTTGGAAAACTCATTTCAACGATGTAATCAAATCGTTTGATTTCATCAAGAACGAAGAGAAACCATGTGTTTATAAGAAGGTTAGTGGGAGGGCTATTGTATTTCTCGTATTGTACGCGGATGATATCCTTCTTGTTGGGAATGATATTCCCATGCTAACTAAAGTCAAGGTATGGTTGTCTAAGAAATTATCTATGAAAGACCTTGGGAAAGTATCATATATTTTGGAAATTAAGGTCTATAAAGATATTCTAAGAGGATGCTTGTCCTATCACAGAATATGTACATAGAGGGAGTGCTGAAGAGGTTCGGCATGGAAACCTCTGAAAGGAGATTATTACTCCTTAGGCATGGGATAAATCACTCTAAGAAGATGTGCCCCAACACATCTGAAGAGATTTAGCAGATGAGCAAGATCCCTTATGCTTTGGCTATAGGGAGCCTCATGTATGCCATGCTATGTACATGACCTGATATAGCACATGCTGTGAGTGTCACGAGCATATATCAGTCAAATCCAGGCAACGAGCACTGGATAGCTGTGAAGAACAGTCGTAGGTACTTGAGAAGAACTAAGGACATGTTCTTGGTCTTTAGGAGAAGATCAGAGTTAAAGGTAGAAGGATACACACATTTGATGATAGAAAGTCTACATTAGAATATGTGCAATGGTGTTCGGTAATTTGGAAGAGTTCCAAACAATCGATCATTACAGATTCTACCTTAAAAACTGAATGTATCGCCACCTCTAAGAGTGCAGTGGAAACCTTCTGGATTAAGAAGTTTATTGCAGAATTAGGTGTAATGTCATCCGATGCTATAACACTATACTGCGATAACAATGGCACCATAGCACTAGCTAAGGAGCCAAGGTCTCACCAGAAGTCTAAGCACATAGAGCGGTAGTTTAACCTGATATGCGACTATCTCGAAAAGAAATAAGTAGAGGCATAGAGAGTAGACTCCACAGTCAACGTGGTAGACCCATTCACTAAGAAGCTAAGTCAGCAGAAAATTGAAGCACATCTTGAGAAGATGGGGCTTAGATTTATGGCTGATTGGCTTTAGTGCAAGTGGGAGATTGTTAGAAATATGCCCTAGAAGCCAATTTGGCTGACGCATTATTTTGTTTTGGGACATAAATTTGTACTTGACCTAATAATGAATTTATTAGGATGGGCATTCTTTTCATTCATGTTCTTATGCGTCCATGAATCGTCCAAGGAATTAATAAGATGATGACGCATATTCTCAAGAGTTGAGAATTTGAGGCATGTGTCATTGGTGATTAATTCCTGAATTGCTCCTGATCGATGGATCCATCACGAGGGACGGTGATCGATCCGCTGAGATTAGTGCACAGATCACTTAGTCAGATGGATGAGTCTTGAGTCCACAGTGTAGAGACGCTGGAGTGATTGTGTAAGTGCTTGTTAGAGAACAAGGGTACTGAGCGTGACCAAAGTAAGTAGTCACTTGGATGTCTATCCACTCGTCAGTGACTTACTTGATGCTGCAGTTGTATGACTGGTCCTTTGACCTGCAATGCCTCGGCTATTCACAGTGAGGTTGCTGTAGTTTGACGAGCACATAAACATGGGCCCTATCCATTTGGGTCCTTGTGGTGCAGATTGGCTGCAGTAGGTTCATTGCAGGAGTAGGGGTGCATCTAGATGGAATCTATCGACCTTGATAGATTAGGAGAGATCCTATGTGATTTATGAGACTGAGTTCGTAAATCCTTGGCCAAGGTAGTTTTTGGAAAAAGAGTTTTCCAATCTCGAACTGGAGTCGAATAAATTTTACATATGACAGATGATGGGGTTTGACGAGTTATCCATGACCTCCATCCTGTTGGGATCCACGATAGAGGGACTGTATCATACGCTAACTGCACCTAGAGGTTCATCTATTCTACTCTCCTGGGTTGCCACTACATGCTGCTAGGTGTCACTGGTGGATTGTGAGACTCAGAGGCATTCACTTGATGATCAGTGAACCCGAATGAGAAGAGTTGGAATTGTTCCAACCCATTGAAAGGAGTTTCAATGATATTGTGATAGGGATCACAACATATCTCACTACCAGACAGAATAGAACCTATGGGGTCACACACAATAGAAGATCTGATCGATCTAATGGTTGGATTGTGATTTGGAATCACAATAGTTTGTAATTGTCAATTTGATTGATAATTAGTTTAACCCACTAAGAGTTAGTGAGTTGAAGAAGGAATTAATTGTAATTGGATTGCAATTTGATTGAATCAATTGGACTTAATTAATTGGGCTCGATCTTATATGATAAGGTTCAAGAGTCCTACTTGGAGTAGGACACCTAGAGTTCTAATTAGATTAGGACTTCAAATTATTAGAGTCCTACTTGGAGTAGGATTGCTAAAGTTCTAATTGGATTAGGACTAAAATTATAAAAGTCCTAATTGGATTAGGACTAAAATTATATGAGTCCTAATTGGATTAGGATTCCTAGAGTCCTAATTAATTTTGGTCCAATAGATAAAGATGACTCCTAATTAGATTAGGATTCATGTGAATCAAATAGGGAGACTAATTGGGTTCTACTTAGATTAAGATTCAATGAACCAAGGGCCACCTAATTCCTAATTTGATTAGGATTAGAAGGGAGGGGCAAGAGCCCCTCCCTTCCTCGGATGCTCCCGGGATCCGCATCCCGGATGACCGGGATGCGCGACTCGGATGGACGAGACTCGCGTCCCGGATGCCCGGGACGCGAGACCCGTTTTGGCCAAACATTGGTGCGGCTCCTCCTAACTTCTAGGAGGAGTCCACACCTAGGGCTTCAAAGAAAAAGAATAAAAAAGGGGGCAGCCTCCTTTGGGATAATTCTTGGTGGTTCTTTTTAGGCGAGCGGCCTCCATCTCTCCCTCTCTTCCTTCTTCCGTCCGGGAGGTAAAAGAGGAGCAGCAAGGATGTTTGATTCTTCCTCCTCTTCATCAGATGCATGGAAGAAAACAAAGAGAGAAAGGTGTTTCTCTCTTCCTCCTTCTTCTTCCATGGTAAAGAAAAGAAAAGAAAGCGTTTCTTCCTTCTCCTTCTTTCTCCTCTTGGAAACAATCAAGAGTTGATTGCTTAGAGAAGTTCCAACCATCAAAAGGGATCTCTGCAAGGGAGCTAGCACCCCGGTGAGATCGCAACCTCGATCAATCCAGATCTTCGTGTGGATACCCGTAGAGGCCGGACACTTGTGCGGCTTCAAGCGAACCTGATTTCCACGATCATCAAATAGCGGTGAAGATCTACCCGCTCAAAGGTAAAGATTTGATCTTTATAATTTTAATTGTAGATCTGAAAATTAATCAAGTAATTAATTTTAATCCTTTCCTTCAGATTTCATGATCTTCTGAGTTAGAGAACTCAGAATTTTTTTGAAATCTACGTTCCTTTGGACGTTCATGAGATGAACGACCCCGCGCGCGTCTTTCCGCTGCGATCGTCGCAACGCGTGTGAGGGTAAACCGACACCCTCCACTGAGCTGGTTCCATCATTGGCAGCCGTGACCGAGATGACGGCTCATCTGAAGGAAAAAATTTACAATGTAAGAAGCCTAGTTCAAGCCCAATTTTCGAATATGAGCGATGTCAAGAATGATACAAGAAAGATGCGAGAAGACATCCGACAGGAGCTAGGCAGCCAGAGTCAGGGTGCCGAACGGCTAGCCAATGTACCGATCTTCAAGTTGGATACCCTCCAGGAGAATCTGACTGAGTTTACCTCGATCTAGACTAGGGCCACCTCGGAGATCATAAAGCTGCTAGGAAACATTTCAGAAGGGCTCAGTTTAGTTATGAAACAATCTAGACTAGGAGCCTCCTCATCCAAGAAATCCTAGTGTAGCTTGCTTTTTCTCTTATTGATATGTACTTACTTCTATACTTTTGATGTATCTACAATTGTACTTAAATTTACATCAATACAATGAGTAGACATTTCTCTTCCAAATTGTGCAAATTTGAACTCTAACTGCTTTTATGATGTGCTATTCCTTTTTGATGTGATGACAAAAAGGGGGAGAAAAGATGATAAAATAAAGTGTGATGAAGTAAAATATGATGAATTGAAAAATGTAAAGGGAATCACAAAAAAATAAGCTTAAAGAAATAAGTTGCAAAAAGAAATTTGTTCTTAATGGATTCAATACCTCGAGGCTCATTATCTCTCTGTTGGGGCTCCTCAAGGAGTAATCTCCAGAATCTATTCGAGGGATATTCGGAGATTAGTTGAATCATACTCAAGAGCAAATTGTTAATTTTTCCCTCTAAAACAAAAAGTAAACTTAAAAGTCTCAAGACAATTGAACAAAATTTGATGCATGTGTTGAGGGGGAGAAACTGAAATATTAAGAAAGCAAATCCATTAATACACCTATAAGCCAAACAATTGATTGCATGCTATGAAGGCTTATATGATTCCAAATGAAAGGGGGAGCTTTAATTTCAGAATTTACAGTCTCATACCTTTTAATTTTGGATAAATTAAATGACTAGACATTTGAATTCATTATAAATTTCCTCTTGGTTAAGCAATTCATTTTACTAATACTCAATGTTTTGTCATCATCAAAAAGGGGGAGATTGTGGAGTGATTGATAATACCCCAATTATTTTTTGATGATGAGACCAAAGCTTTTGAGTATATCTTATGTTTTACTAATGAATTCAATCAAGTATCTCAGGGAAAACTTGTGAAATTCTTCAATTGAATGCATATGGAATTCAGCTTAAGTCAAAGGCTGAAACTCGAGTCGACTCTAGAGGATTACGAGTCGACTCCGAGTGTTTCAGAAGTTCTGGCACAGCCTCGAGTCGACTCCGGCACACCTCGAGTCGACTCCGACTGACAGCAGACAGTAGAACAGAAAGATGAATTTCAAAACCTGTCGCCGAGTCGACTCCAACAGGTCCGAGTCGACTCCGATACTTACCGAGTCGTCTTCCGACATTCCCGAGTCGACTCCAAGGAGTAACAGACAGAAAGACAGAGAAGTGGGTTTTGGACCCTGAGAGCCGAGTCGACTCCGAGACAGTTCGAGTCGACTCCAAGGCAGCGCAACCCCAAAGACAGAAGACTGTATTTTCGTCTCTGAGAGCCGAGTCGACTCCGAGACAGTTCGAGTCGACTCCGAGGCAGCGCAACCCCTATGACAGAAGACTGGTTTTTCGGACACTGAGAGCCGAGTCGACTCCAGCAAGGTTCGAGTCGACTCCGAGACAGCACAGGTCAACAGACAGAATATCGGGATTTCGGGCTCTGAGTGCCGAGTCGACTCCCAGAATATCCGAGTCGACTCGAGTGAGTAAACTTGAAAGAAAGATCTCTGGACTCCTTAGAACGAGTCGTCTCCAAAAGTGCCGAGTCAGCTCCAGACATTGGGGAGTCGACTCCAGGTTCAGTCGAGTCGACTCCAAGTCAAGACAGCACTTTAATTCAAATCCAGAACAGTTGCCGAGCCGTCTCCAGAAAAGCATGAGTCGACTCCTGCAACAGGCGAGTCGACTCCGATCGCAACGAAAACATTGTCAGGAGTTGCAGAATGTGCAGAACGGCTAGAATTCAGTGTCTAACGGCTAGTTTCGTGCAGAAACAGCTTAAATAGCCACAGAGAACTGTAGCAAGGTAGAGGAGAGTTATTCCATTCAAAGAAAACAAGTAATCTCCACCTACCAAAGGATTTCAAAGGAAATACAAGTAAAAGAAGGAAGAAGGGCATTAAACTCCATCCAACCAACTCTTTCCTAGCATTCAAGAAGTCTCCGTCAGTCATCAAATCTTCGAGACATTCAAGAGGAGACCCCGAGTTCGAGAAGCCCTCCTCTACATCTTCATAAATCTGTTTGAGGGCTCCTAACTTCTCTCTTTTTATTATTGTTGAATATCTGCTTGTTAAGAAGCTTAGTTTGTAATCTTTCCCAAATCACTTTCTTACTTGATTCAATCAGGGGATTGAATCAAGGGTTGTAAGGTTTGTTGGTGAGCCAAGGGTAAAACCAACGGTGTAAGGGTTTGATTGTGATCCCGGAAAAACAATCGGGTGGTTCTAGTCGGTGAGCCTGTGAAAACCGACCGAGTTCGTTGTGATCTCGTAAAACAACAAGTTGGGTTGTGAGCTTGTAAAACAACCGGCTGTAATCCAAGGGATTATAGTGAACTCCCAAGTGAAGCTTGGGGAGTGGACGTAGGGGCAAGGGTTAGCTCCGAACCACTATAAAATTGCTTGTGTTTGTGTTGGCTGGTTGCTTGTCTCTTGTACTCTCTCTACTCATTCACAGCAATTACTCACATAACCTGAACACTAGAAATAGAAGTAGTCAACTATTAAATAAAGTTTTTTAATTGGACGAGATTTAAATCATAACCCAATTCACCCCCCCCCCCTCTTGGGTTGTCTACTTGGGCAACAGCTAGCCCAAGCACTGCTCTCCAAATTGGACACCCTCCAGGAGAGTGTCAACCACATTTCTACGATTCAGTCTAGAACCACCTCGAAAATACTTGAACAACTGGGAAACATCAATGAGGGGTTAAGCATGGTCATCAAACACACTAGACTGAGCAAGGGCTAGAGTTGTATGTTCTTTTTACTTTATGTTGTACAGTCCCTTGAGGACTCACTTGATATGTAATCACACTTGTACTCAATTTTGGATAAATACAATGAGTAGAAATTCTTTTCAAAAATTGTGCATTCTTGACTTCTTGTATCTTACTGTGCTTTCTGCCTTTTTGCTATGATGACAAAAAGGGGGAGAAAATATATTGAATTGAAATGTAAAGGGAATCAATAAAAAGAAAATTTTTAAAAGCACAAAGTAATTTGTTCTAAGTGGATTTGATACCTCGAGGCTCATTATCTCTCTGTTGGGGCTCCTAAAGGAGTAATCTCCAGAATCTATTCAAGGGATATTCGGAGATTAGTTGAATCATACTCAAGAACAAATTGGCAGATTTTTCCTCTAAAACCAAAAATATAAGCTCAAAAGCTTCAACACACTAAAAGAAAATTCAGAGAACCTAAACAAAGTTGAATGCATGTGTTGAGGGGGAGAATCTGAAATCTTAAGAAAGCAAATTCATTAAATATATATAAGCCAAACAATTGATTGCATGACATGAAGGCTTATATAATTCCAAATGAAAGGGGGAGCTTTAACTTCAGAATTTACTGTTTCACACCTTTCAATTTTGGATAAATTAAATGACTAGACACTTGAATTCATTTCAAAACTTTATTATAAATCTCCTTTTGGTTGAGCAATTCACTTTACAAATACTCAATATTTTGTCATCATCAAAAAGGGGGAGATTGTGGAGGGATTGATTATAACCCTATTTGATTTTGATGAGCTCAAAGCATTTGAGTATATCTTATGTTATACTAATGAATTCAATCTAGTGTTTCCGTCAAATATTTGTGAATTTATGTTTAAGTGTCTCTAGCTTTGGTTCAATACACTTTGGCTAAGTATGGAAATCAATTTGAACCAAAGTCTGAATCTCGAGTCGACTCCGGAAGATTACGAGTCGACTCCAAGCGTATCAGAAGCACTGGCACAAGCTCGAGTCGACTCCGGCACATTACGAGTCGACTCCGACTGAGAACAGACAGCAGGACAGAAAGATACATCTCAGAACCTGTCACCGAGTCGACTCCGGAAGAATTCGAGTCGACCCCGATGCTTGCCGAGTCGACTCCAGCAAAGTACGAGTCGACTCCATGGAGTAACAGACAGAAAGACAGAGAAGCCATTTTGGACTCTGAGAGCCGAGTCGACTCCCGAAGAACTCGAGTCGACTCCGACGGTTGGCAGGTCGACTCCTAAGGAAGCAAGAGTCGACTCTCAGAGAAATGCAAGGCTAAAAGTCAGAGAGCCAACTTCGGTGTCTGAGAGCCGAGTCGACTCCCGCAAAGTCCGAGTCGACTCCAAGGCAGTTCAACTCCAAAGACAGAAGACCGGTACTTCGGTGTCTGAGAGCCGAGTCGACTCCCGCAAAGTCCGAGTCGACTCCGAGGCAGTTCAACTCCAAAGACAGAAGATCGGTATTTCGGTGTCTGAGAGCCGAGTCGACTCCCGCAAAGTCCGAGTCGACTCCGAGACAGTTCAAGTTCAAAGACAGAAGACCTGTCTTTCCGGCTCTGAGAGCCGAGTCGACTCCAAGAGAATTCGAGTCGACTCGAGGAAGCAAAACCGAGAGGATGATTTTTGGAATCCTGAAGATCGAGTCGTCTCCAGAAGGGAAAGTCATCTCCGGACAATTGGCAAGTCGACTCCAGGTTCAGCCGAGTCGACTCCAGAACGGGACGGCACTTTATTTCAAATTTTGAATAGTGGCCGAGTCGTCTCCAATAAAGCATGAGTTGACTCCAGCAACACTCGAGTCGACTCCTGATCGAGCGAGTCGACTCCGATCCCAACGGACACTTTGTCAGGAGTTGCAGAGTGTGCAGAACGGCCATCAATGTGTGTCTAACGGTTAGTTTTCGTTGGAGATGGCTTAAATAGCCAGAGTGAATAGTAATAGAGCAAGAAAGAGAGACTCCATTCAAAGCAAAAGGGATTTTCACCAACCAAAGCCTCTCTAGAGTAATTACAAGAAAAAGAAGGAAGAAGTGCATTGAAGTCTACTCTCCAACCGTCTTCCTCACATTCAAGGCTCTCCTCCTGACAGCAAATCTTCAGCAAATTCAAGAGGAGTCAAAGAGTTTGAAAAGCCCCTTTCTCCACCTCCAAAAATCTGTTTGAGGGCTTCTAACTCTTCTTTGCTTATATTGTCTAAATACGCTTTTTGAGAAGCTTCCTTTTTTACTTGTTTCAAACTATTTGTTTCTTACTTGATTCAATCAGGGGATTGAATCAAGGGTGTTAAGGTTTGTTGGTGAGCCGAGGTTAAAACCAACGGTGTAAGGGTTTGATTGTGATCCCGGGAAAACAATCGGATGGTTCTAGTCGGTGAGCCTGTGAAAACCGACCGAGTTCGTTGTGATCTCGTAAAACAACAAGTTGGGTTGTGAACTTGTAAAACAACCGGCTGTAATCCGAGGGATTATAGTGAACTCCCAAGTGAGGCTTGGGGAGTGGACGTAGGAGCAAGGGTTAGCTCCGAACCACTATAAAATCGCTTGTGTTTGTGATTGTTTCATTGTCTCTTCCTTTCCCTTCATCCTCTGCATATAGCAACTAATTAATCCACTTGCAATAAGTTTTAATTAGTTACTCACAAAGTTTTTAATTGCAATAATTACTTTAAAACCCAATTCACCCCCCCCCCCTCTTGGGTTGTCTTTTTGGGCAACAATGCTGTCTCTCCAATTCGATGTGTGATGTTGAAGGGACCTTCATACCTCCTCATGAGTGCTTTGTGGTAGCCCGACTTCAATTTCATGTGATGATAAAGCTTCACCAAAACCTGATCACCAACCTGAAATTCAGCTGCCCGCCGCTTTATGTCAGCCCACTTCTTCATCCGTTTGGTCGCCTTCCACAAGGAGACCTGAACCAAATCTGTATCCTCCTTCAGATCCCTCACGAACCTGTAGGCAGTCGGACTACGTCCCATGTAGTCCGCTGCGATACTTTCTGGAGTGTCTGGTTGCAGCCCTGTAATCACCTCGAATGGTGATTTACCTGTCGACTCCGATCGCTGTAAGTTGTAGCTGAATTGGGCTTGGTCCAAGAGTCGCACCCAATTCCGCTGGTTGGCACTCACATAGTGCCTCAAATACATCTCCAATAATGCATGTTGGGAACCCGCCCATGCCGTTGATATTTCAAAAAAATTCAGATGGCAGCGGAATCGGCATAAGCGGGATCAACGTTCATCGCATGAACGTTGTTTTATGAACCGTTCGTAGTTAGATAGGAATTAAAACCTTTTAAATACATTAGAAGATCAGATCTTCACCTTGTGCGGGTAGATGATCACCGCAAACTGAAGTTCGTGGTCTAGGATGAAGGTTCGCTTGAAGCCGTTCAAATGCCCGGCCTCTACGGGTATCCACACGAAGCAGGATCCGATCCAAGCTCTCTATCTCATCGGGGTGCTAGCTCCCTTGCAGAGATAGCTTTTGATGGCTGATTTCCTCTCTTTCAATCAACCCTTGATTGTGCTTGAGAGGAGGAAGAAGAAGGATGAAGATGGGAAGAAGAACGAAGCCCCTTGCAGCCTTTCTTTTCTTCCTTGCGTTGGAGCCAAGGAAGAAGACCAAGAGGAGGGAGACGCCTCCTCTTCTTTTTCCCTTTGCTGATGGCGGCTGAACTAAGGAGAGGGGAGAGGGTGTACGGCAGCAAGGAGAGGAGTTTCACTTGATTAGGGCGCCGGCCCCCTTTGCCCCTTTTTATAACCATCTAGGGCTCCTACAATCTAGGAGCCCTAGAGTAATTACCTAAGAGGGGGCGCCGGCCCCCTCTCTTCTCCCTTCTCCACATGGAAAAGGGAGGGGCATATTCCCCTCCTCATGGTTAACCCTAATCCACATTAAGTAGGGTTTGGAATGCCCTAATGTGGTCAAGCCTTAATCCAATTAGGCTTAGCCCAAGGGTGAACCAATTAGGATCCAATCTAGGTAAGTCCTAATCCAATTAGAACTTAAATCAATTTTGACTCAATTGAACTCTTCAATCCTAATCCAATTAGGAGTCTTATTGATTCATTAGATTAATAATTAATTGTGACTTAAGAAACCCTAATCCAAATTAGGACATATTTAATTTTAGTCCTAATCCAATTAGGACTCTATTTGAATCCGAAGTCCTAATCCGATTAGGACTCTAGGAATCCTACTCCAAGTAGGAATCCAATTTTGATTCAAAACTCCTAATCTCATTAGGATTGCAGGAATCCTATTCCAAGTAGGAATTTCAGTCCTACTCCAACTAGGATTCCCAGTCCTAATCCAATTAGGACTCTAGGAATCCTACTCGAAGTAGGACTCTTGTTTCAAGTCCAATTAATCAATTCCCTTTCCTTCTTCAACTTCTTATCAATCGAATTGATAACTCGTGATTCATAATCACTTTTCAACCATCGGATCGGTCAATACTTCTAGTGTGTGTGACCCCATAGGTTCTATTCTGACTGGTAGTGAGATATATTGTGATCTCTATCACTATATCATTGAAAACTCCTTTCAATGGGTTGGAACGATTCCAACTCAACTCATTAGGGTTTATCGATCATCGAGATAATCCCTGTGAGTCCCACCATCCACCAGTGACACCTAGCAGCATGTAGTGGCTACCCAGCAGAATGGAATGATGAACCTCTAGGTGCAGTTAACGTGTGATACAGTCCTACTATCGTGGATCCCTACAGGACGGAGGTCATGGACAACTCGTCAAACCCCATCGTCTGTCATATGTCAAGATTTATTCGACTCGAGTTCGATAGTGGAAAACTCTTTCTCCACTTTATATTACTGCCCTGGCCAAGGTCTTAGAACTCAGTCTAACAAATCACATAGGATCACTCCTCTTCTATCAAGGTCGATAGATTCCTTGTAGGTGCATACCCTACTCCTACAATGAACCTACTGCAGCCAATCTACACTGCATGGACCCATATGGCTAGAGACCATGTATGTGTGCAGTCAAACTACAATAACCTCACTGTGAGTAGCCGAAGCACCGCAGGTCAAAGGACCAGTCACACTACTGCAACATCAAGCAAGTCACTGACGAGTGGATAGACATCCAAGTGACTTCTTGTCTTGGTCACGCTCAGTACCCTTGTTCTCTAACAAGCACCTGCACTATCACTTCAGTGTCCCTACACTGTGGACTCAAGTCTCGTCCATCCAGAAGGAAAGTGATCTGTGCACTGATCGGATCGATCACCGTCCTCGTGATGATCCATTGATCAGGAGCATTTAGAAATTAATCACCAATGATACATGGCTCAAATTCTCAACTCTTGAGAATATGTATCATCATCTTATTAATTTCTTGGACGATTCATAGACACATAAATAATATGAATGAAAAGATGCCTTTTATTTATTCAATAATAAATAGTCAAGTACAAAATTATGTCCCTAGAATTAATAATGTGTCAGCCAGATTGGCTTCTAGGGCATACATCTAACAATCTCCCACTTGCACTAAAGCCAATCAGTCATATATCTGAGCCCCATCTTCTCAAGGTGGGCTTCAGTCTTTTGCTGACATAACTGCTTAGTGAACGGGTCTGCCACGTTATCCGCGGAGTCTACTCTCTGCACCTCTACATATTTCTTCTCAACATAGTCACGTATGAGATGGAAGCGCCGCTCTATATGCTTAGACTTCTGATGAGACCTTGGCTCCTTAGCAAGGACTATGGCGCCATTATTATCGCAGTAGAGTGTTATGGCATCTGATGTCATCACGTCCAACTCTGCAATGAATTTCTTGAACCAGAAGCCTTCCTTAGCAGCTTCAGAGGCGGCGATGTATTCAGCTTCCATAGTAGAATCAGCAATGATCGGTTGTTTAGAACTCTTCCAATTCACCGTACCACCATTGCACAAGAACACATATCCAGATGTTGACTTCCTATCATCGACATCAGTCATGAAGTCTGAATCTGTGTATCCTTCTACCTTTAACTCTGATGATCCTCCAAAAACCAAGAATAAATCTTTAGTTCTTCTCAAGTACTTAAGAATATTCTTCACAGCTGTCCAGTGTTCTTCACCTGGATTCGACTGATATCTGCTTGTGACACTCACAGCAAGAGCTATATCAGGTTGTGTACATAGCATGGCATACATGAGGCTTCCTATTGCCGATGCATAGGGAATCTTGCTCATGCGTTGAATCTCTTCAGATGTGTTGGGGCACATCTTCTTGGAGAGATGAATTCCATGCCTAAGGGGTAAGAGACCCCTCTTGGAGTTTTCCATGCTGAACCTCTTCAGCACCTCCTCTATGTACATCTTCTGTGAAAGGCCAAGCATCCTTTTAGATCTATCTCTATAGACCTTTATTCCCAAAATATAGGATGCTTCCCCAAGGTCTTTCATGGAGAATTCTTTTGACAACCAGACCTTGACCGAGGTTAGCATGGGAATATCATTCCCTATCAGTAGGATGTCGTCCACGTACAGTACGAGAAATACGACAGCGCTCCCACTAACCTTTTTGTAAACACACGGTTCCTCTTCGTTTTTGATGAAATCAAACGTTTTGATTGCGTCATCGAAACGAGTGTTCCAACTCCGAGATGCTTGCTTTAGTCCATAGATGGACCTTTGCAGCTTGCAGACCTTGTGATCTCCATCACTGGAAGTGAAACCCAAAGGCTGTTTCATATAGATATCTTCATCAAGATATCCATTCAGGAAAGCAGTTTTCACATCCATGTGCCAGATTTCATAATTGTTGACCACCTAATGGATTTTGATGAATACAAAACACGAGAGTATAATTTCATTTATCTTAACAATTTAATTGAGGATTTCATGTGTTTAATTAAGAATATTGTTAAGAAATGTCTAGGCAAGTTTCCATAATTTTTATGAATTTATTGAAGAATTTTTGAGTTGAAGAAAACAGATCAGGGACAGCCGAGACGTCTCCGGGTTGTCTCAGAGACGTCTCTGGCACAAACAGGAAGAACTGGCACGTCTGGAGACGTCCCCGGTACCTGCGGAGTCGTCCCCGCAAATAAAAAGCAGACCAGCGGAGTCGTCCCCTAGATAGCGGAGACGGCTCTCTCAGGGTTTTCCAGAGAATGATTTTTTCGGAGATAAGGCAGCGGAGACGTCCCCGTAAAGCGCGGAGACGTCCCCGGAGCGCGGAGTCATCCCCGAAGCAGCGGAGTCATCCCCATGCAAAAAGCGCAAACAAGCGGAGACGTCCCCGTAAAGCGCAGAGACGTCCCCGGAGCGCGGAGTCATCCCCGAAGCAGCGGAGTCATCCCCATGCAAAAAGCGCAAACAAGCGGAGACGTCCCCGTAAAGCGCGGAGACGTCCCCGGAGCGCCTGGGACGCGACTGACAGCTTTTCAGGTTTGATTTGAATTTCAAATCTTCTCTACTTTATCTCTGACGGCTATATTTGCTTTTTGGGCTATAAAAGGGAGGTCTTAAGTGCTTCTCAACAACTCTTCACCAACCAAAAGAAAAATCATTCAAGAGGGAAGTTAGAAAGAAAAGCTCAAGGGAGTGAGTGCATTCAAGAAAGGAAATCAAGTGCTTTCAAGTCTCCCAAGCGATTTCAAGCTCAACCACTCTCGTGTGCTCGGGATTCAAAGCTCACACCCAACCCTACGCGTCCCACATCGGAAGAATCAACATCTCCCACGCTTCCAACGGCAAAAAGGGTTCTTCCGATTTTATTGTTTCTCATTGTTATATTTGCTTCTTAAGAGCTTTCAAATCTTTTGTAAAACGTTTGAATATTGAGCTTGTTTCAGTCAAGGGACTTGGAACAAGGGATAGGGGTCCCAAGCCTAAGTTAAAATTGGGGGATTGTAGGGTTCGTTGTTAGCCCGGGGTAAAACAACGAGTTGGGTAGTTCACTCGAAAAACTACCGGATTGTAGGGTTCGTTGTTAGCCCGGTGTAAAACAACAAGTTGGGTTGTGAGCTTGTAAAACAACCGACTGTAATCTTGAGGATTATAGTGAAATTCCCAAGAGGTCTTGGGGAGTGGATGTAGGTGCTGGGGTGCACCGAACCACTATATGTTTGTTGTGTTTGTGATGCTTTTTGTCATTGTCTAACTTGCTCACCTACTTACTTAGATAAATTGCTTGCTTAACTCTTATCCGTGCATCCTTTAGTTGCAAGCATATTTAATTTACTTAATCAAGTCTCATTCAATAAATCAAACTGTTGCTAAGTTTAAATTCCATTGTGCATCTATACAACTTAGCATAATTAATTGAAAAGTTTTAGAAGTAGTACAAAAGTTTTAAAAGACCCAATTCACCCCCCCCTCTTGGGTTGTATCTACTGGGCAACAAGTGGTATCAGAGCAGGTGCTCTAAGACTAATTATTGATCTCACGATCAAGAGCCAAAGATCATGACAACTCAAATAGATAGTTTTCTAGGAGAAGGACAATTAATTGATACACCTCCACTATTTAATGGCATAAACTATACACATTGGAAAGCACGCATGCGCATTTTCATACAATCACTTGATTATAATTTATGGAGAGTTATAGTCAATGGAACACACACAAACACTAGTCATAATGAGAAAATGGCTCAACAAAATTCAAAAGCCATGAACCTATTATATTGTGCATTAGATAGGAATGAGTTTAATTGCATATCTTCTTGCATAACTGCTAAAGACATGTGGAATATGCTAGAGGCTAAATATGAAAGCACTAACATTTTTAGTGAATCTGAAATTAGCTCTAAAGAAAAAGAGAGACAAGGTGATATTGAAAACCTATGCCTTGTGGCACGCAAGGACGAGGTATGTATTGAAATGCAAAGTGTCTCCTCTTCTGAATATGAAGTATATGATAAACTTGAAAATGATTTTACACTTGATGAGTTACATGATGCATTTCTTGATTTAATGAAAGAACATAAGAAACTCATTTGTAAAAACAAGAACCTGAAGAATGAAAAGAAAATCCTAGTAAATGAAACTGAAATCTTAATTAAGGAAAATAAAGAACTAAATCAGAAAAACCAACTTCTCACTGAAAGCCATGATAAACTTAAGAAAAATAATGAATTGCTTTCAGAAGATAACAAAAGATTAACTAAAGAAGTTGACAAATTAAAACCTGTTGTTGAAAGATTTACTTTGAGCTCTGAAAAGTTGAATCTAATGATAAATAATCAAAGAGCTGAATTTGATAATATTGAATTGGGATGTCAACCTTGGTACACCCAAAAATCTTTCAATAATATGTTTGTTAAAACAGTTTCTAATCATTTTAAAATAGATTCTTATATTGCTGATAAACAGGAACAAAGATTATGTAAAATCTCTTCTGTTCCTAAATCTGTACATTGCAAATTTGATAAACCTAAAAGGCAAAAACAGAAAACTGAAGGGTTATCTACCACTCATGTTAAATCCATGTTTGTTAAATTTAATAAGAAGATGCAGAAATACACTTCTTGTAGTCCTAAAATCTGCAAGCCTATGGACAAAATAGCTATTAAGAAAATATGGGTTCCAAAAGGAACAATAATAGCTAACCTGCAAGGACCCAAAAGAGCTTGGGTTCCTAAGTTGAAAATCTAAATATTTTCTGCAGGTGTGTCTAGCACTCAAGGCTCCAACAAAAGATGTTAAATTGGACATTGGGTGCTCTAGACATATATTAAAGAGTGAAACTTAAAATACACTTAAGAAAAGTGACTAAAATGGAAGAAATAATGAAATTAGTAATTCTTGCATCCTCTCATACTGAAATTGTTTTATTAGTTGATTAAAACATAACTTGCAAGTATTAATCATTCTTTTCTTGTGATATAAGTGATATTTCTGATATGAAAAGAAAATATATCCAAATCACTCCATCTTTCTAGATTATGCTTTACTTATAGATGGATAATTTGGTAAATCAATTCTCCTAAGAATAACTCTATGAATTTTCTATATGCTTGATTGAGAGTTTTTATCCATGGCATTATTGTTTATTGATCATAGATATGATAATGTGTACTTGGTATGCTTTTGAATATATGCACTATGAATACCAAGATTAAAGAAACCATCTTTGGCATATAAAATCAACTCATGCTAGTATGTACTTAATCTCAAAAGACCTTGCCATTGCCTTACTTAGATTATCTTCTGAAAGGTCAAAGTTTGCTATGCATGTTAACTAAGGAAACAAACAAGAATCAATTTCTAAATCTAAAGATGTTGTTTCCATCACTAAGTTTTCAAAAGCTTACATTGGATTTGTTCTTGGCAAATAAAATTGAAATATTTTCTGTATTTGCTAAATCTTGTAAAAGTGTTTCAAATGATAAAGGTTTCCAAACTGTGAAGGTATCATGGCACAGTGTTGAAAACCAAAATCCTGATAAAGTTTATACAGAAATTAATTATTTCAGCACCAAGGACACCTTAAGTAAAATAGGGTTAATAGAATTCTTGAAGAAATGAAAAAGACAATTGTGTATGATAGTCATCTACTTAAATAATTTTTAAAAGCTATCATCACTGCTTGTCATACATATGATTTCTATTAGATCTATTTTTTTATGAAAACTCCTTTTGATCTTCTGAAAAATGGAAAATGAACCATTGCATATCTTTCATATTTTTCAGTCATACACGTTATGCTTGATATGTTCTTTTGAAAATAATGTCAAATCTGATAAAGATATTTCTATCTTTGGATATCATTCATCAAGCAATGCATATAGAACATTCAATGAAAAGATTCGAATTGTAGAAATATCAACTCATTTTATTCTTTATGAGACTAATGATTTATTATCAAGATACTAAAATTAAATTATATATGTATATGGTTAATCTTTTACATATAACAATCTGAAAACTTGTTAATAATTAGAACCAAATTGAGTTTTTCAGAAATACGCTTAATGAAGTAAAATTGATGATTACTAAAAGACTAAATTAAGAAAAGATGAAATAGATCTTGATGAAATTCTTGCATGATTAGAAGTAAAGATCACCATTATCATTTGCTTGCTTTATGAGCTTTATATTCTATCAAATGAATGTGTAGAATGCACTCCTAGGTGCTTATTTTATTAAAGAAGATATATGTTAAATAATCACCATATTTGAAAACACTCATTACAAATATAATAAAGTAATATATGATTTGGAACAAGCATCAAAAGCATGATATAAAAGTTTGAGTAACTTTTTGATAGAAAGTAATAGTGATAAATCTATGCATCAAAAAGAAGAATTTGTGATATCTTATTTGCTCAAAGTATACATTGATGATATCACTTTTTGGTTCTACAAACGAGGATTTATATGAAGATTTTACTAAGCTCATGCAAGGTGAGTTTGAAAAATGTATGATGAATGAATTAACATCTTCTCTCAAACTCCAAATTAAGAGAAACAAGAAAGAGGATCTTCATTGACCAAAGTTAGTCCACAAGAAAACTCTTATAGAAGATTGGCATGAAGAAGGTATTCTATGACCTCATCTTGTAGAATTTGAAAAGGATGAGCAAGGTAGATCTATTGTTTTTAAAGCTGTATTGAAGCATGATAGAATACTTATTTTATCATACAGCTAGTAGACCAGATTGTATGCTCATTATGAGCAAGATTTCAATCTAACTCTAATGAATCATAATTTATTGATAACAAATAAATCATAATCTGAATTTTGATAGAAACAACTGTTTAAGATAAGTTGATTAAAACTTAGCTAGCGTGTCTTATTGATAATTATCTTAAGCAAATAAAATCTAAACTAAATTGATTTTGAAAATAAGAAATTGGTTTGACCTTGATAAATCTTCATATTGCCTCACATGCTTGTCCTTGAACCATCTTGGTTAATGAAACTATCTCTTTAGTTCAAGTGATATGTGCTTGCTTATACTTAGGCAATCTCTTGAGTAAAGTGACTCAACATTCAACTAGTGTCATATCTTGTATTGAGTCATCTAGTTAAAAATATGGTAGATGAATGTTTTGTATCTTGAAGAAACTAATGACTTTCTTTCAAGAAAGAAAAGGAGTTTGCAGGATCCTTGAGCAAGAAAATGGGAGATTTCAACTTGAAGGACACCTCCATAAAAGGTACAATAAACATTCACATGCAAACAAGAGAGAGAACTTTCTTTAGCCAAAAGGTTACACATAAGAAATCTAGTAGGTATTTGACTTGAAGAATGCAGAATGATTCGGTAATTTTAGATACCTCTCTCATAAATTAGCTGAGCAAAGTCATTAACTTAAATCTTACTATGGCATGATTAAAGTCTTTAATTATTAATTTCTTGATATCATGTCTATATATGTATTGATTGACTTGTGCTTTTAGAAATTGTTTCATGGTTTGCCCAAACTAAAATATATCTTTACCTATGTCATAACCATGAACTACACAAGTTTATACTTAGAATTTTGATTTAAAATGACTTGTGAGAAGCTACGAATTCTTGGGCATAATGAAAATAGTGTTTGCATGATATACCTCTATACGATACATTTCATTATTTCTTTATTCTGCTCTTTCATGTAGATTACATGAGAATAACAAAAAGAGAGAGAGATAAAGAAAAGAAAATGGACATTGTTCAAGAGATGAAAAATCTGAGCAAAGGCAAGTACTTCAATCTTAAGGAAAAGCAAAACAAGCATAATATATTCGGCACATTTGGAAGGGATAAAATCTATAATTAATTACACTCAAACAGGAAGAGTTTGAAGTAAACATTTTAACCTTTCTATATTGCTCATCATAGGGATGGTGCCAATGGGGAGGCTAGTGGTAGTACCCGGCACTATTTGACCCAACTATTCGGTGTAGGGCATATTAGGGACGGCACAAGAGGGAGGCTAGTGGTAGTACCTCGTGCCCCTTCCCAACTCCACCGGATAGGGAGCAAATAGAGTATAGAGCTTAAGAAAGTTAAAAGAAAGACAAAGTAAATGAAAGTATACAAGAAAGAATCAATTCAAATTTTTAGTCACATGAAAACACACTTTAAGGATGAAATCAGTGCAAAATTATATTTAAATAGGGGGAGTTTATTTGAAAAGATTGATTTTGATACTTGACATGCTTGTTCTTAATATTTTAATGTATGACTTAACACACACTATATTTTGCATGTGGCATGATATTTTAAATTATGGGTTCTCAATATCTTTTGTAGTACCCCATACTTGGACAATTTGATTGAATGTTTGAAATGCTACATAACATCTTTTGTTTGGTTTTATTGAAAAGAAAATTCAGATTTGTTATTCACAATCATCGTTAAAATCTGAAAGATAAATAAATTTGTAAAAAAAAAAGGGAGAAGAGAAGGATATCTCTATTTAGGCAAAATGAATTGAGTTTGTCTTATCCATCAACTTGCTTAACTTTGATACATAATACCCTAATACTTGTTAAAAAATTCTCCATTTAGTACCAAAACTCAACATTTAATACAAAGATTCTGAATATGCTCTTATATGTTTGAAATATGTATTTTCAATCGTAATCATTTAAGATGAGCTATAATGTGATTTTGAAAGCCTTTATTGAAAATCCTATGTAATTCAGAATCTGATTTTGTATAAAAGCTTAAACTAAATGTGATTTTTTAAATAAAGTCTTACTTTAGGAAAAACAGAATTAATTTTGATGCCTTTGGTGATTGCTCCGATACGCATCCGAAACATATCATTTCTTATCTTCAAAGTATACTAATATTGGTTCAAATGATGTGTCTTTCGATGATCTTGATTGCAAACAAAAATTTCTAAATATATGATTTTATTCTGATATTAAAAGAATTTATTGTGTTTCATGTATACATTGCTGAAAAACTATGATTAAGAAATTGAGTTATATAAATATATATACCTCAATGATCATCTATATGTTTTTCTCCCCTACATTATTAAAGACTTCCATCAATAGAGTGAATGATCTTAAAACTAGAAATATTTCAGTTCACTCAAATGACTCTAAAAGAAAGAAAATGTAAATGCTTTTGAAAGAAATTGAGCTTCAATTGAATCATTTTCTGATTAATACTTTTATACATTTTCTCTAAGATTAGGAGAAAGCATAACTTGTTCTTAAAGGATTAGAAAGAGTGATTACTATAAATTCTGAATAATTCTAGATCACTCTACATTCTTGATATTACAGAATTTCAGTGTTATTCACGTTTATCACTAAAATCTGAAATTCAACAATTAAAATGATTAAAAAAGAATGCATCTTTTGAGGGGGAGCTTTAGATATTCAGTATCCTATCCCAAAGACACTTTATTTTGATGCATACTTAGAATTTTATGGATTGATTTTGATGAACCTCCTTATATTGCAATACATGCTTTAATTATAAGTTTATACCTTAAGATGAGTTCTATAAAGGTTGTCTTATCTCAAACCTTGAGTCTTATGAAAATAAGCTGAAACTTATAGAAAACATATTTTTGAGATTGACAATTTTATTGAACATTATCTACAAATTCTAAACTCTTAAAATGGAATGATCAATTAAGGGGGAGAAAGAAAATTTCCGAAGGAAAGACCTTATGGAACTTAATCGCATAAATCTATAACTAAAGGAGAGGAAAAGAATACTAAATGAAAAGTGATCCTAATGCTCTCCAATATGTATCATCTGAAATTTAAATCTGAAAATCTTTATGATACACCTTGAGGCATATTATTTGGTTAATATATCTTATGCATAAATCATGAACCAAATTGCAATTCAAACAGTTGATCTTAAGAGCCTCTAACTTAATGAAAAAGGGGGAGAATAATGTGTTGAATTTTCTTGAGTATCTCTTAGAAAACCAATTTTTGGAATTTACTGATGAATTCTTATTGGCTTGTCTCTAGAACTTCAATTTTTATGCCAATTCATTATTATATGTACCAAAATGTGTTTCCTTTTTAAAGGATTAAAGTCTTTATAAGAACCTTCAAAACTTTGAATTTTATGTATGCTCTAAGATATATCATAAACTGCATGAATTCATGTTTTTGGCATTTATGCCACAATATTTTTACACCATAAAAGAACTTTGCAATCATACTTAATATACTGCTCTTATACTCTGAAAATTAGTTAAATTGCTCTCATGTTGATAAAATACTTAATATATTGGGCAAAAGATCTTAAATGAACAAGCTTTCATACTTATTATTGAAGAGAGGTTAGATTTCCATTCGTGCTTTTCTTGAATATCATTTGTAGTACTTCTTGAATTAACTTAAGGAAGATTCCACCTACACTTGATTAGAAAACTATCTGTGTTCTGCTCTGAAATTATCTTAATTGGCTCTGATCTATGCTCATTAATCTGATTCTAATATTATTGCCTTGAGTTATATGATTCATATCCTTGCAATAATTTGACATGCAAATCAGAGTACAATAAGAAATATTTGAGTATTCTTATCTTTGTGCTTAATGTTTCACTATCTTTTTGATGTTGTCAAAAAGGGGGAGAAATATTTAAGTATATGCTCATAATGCTTTGTGTTTTTGAATTGAATACAAATCAGCTGAAATTGAAATGTGTTAAGCTGATTAAATCTAAAGCATTATCATGAAGTATGTTTTAAATATATATGCTTTCTACTTCATGCAACTTAGCTATGCATTAGTTCTAGAACACAATATATTTTATATTGCACATACTCAAATACTGTGTATATGTTTAAATCTTAAATTTTGCATATACTCAGTGTTTTGTCATCATCAAAAAGGGGGAGATTGTTGACCACCTAATGGATTTTGATGAATACAAAACACGAGAGTATAATTTCATTTATCTTAACAATTTAATTGAGGATTTCATGTGTTTAATTAAGAATATTGTTAAGAAATGTCTAGGCAAGTTCCCATAATTTTTATGAATTTATTGAAGAATTTTTGAGTTGAAGAAAACAGATCAGGGACAGCCGAGACGTCTCCGGGTTGTCTCAGAGACGTCTCTGGCACAAACAGGAAGAACTGGCACGTCTGGAGACGTCCCCGGTACTTGCGGAGTCGTCCCCGCAAATAAAAAGCAGACCAGCGGAGTCGTCCCCTAGATAGCGGAGACGGCTCTCTCAGGGTTTTCCAGAGAATGATTTTTTCGGAGATAAGGCAGCGGAGACGTCCCCGTAAAGCGCGGAGACGTCCCCGGAGCGCGGAGTCATCCCCGAAGCAGCGGAGTCATCCCCATGCAAAAAGCGCAAACAAGCGGAGACGTCCCCGTAAAGCGCGGAGACGTCCCCGGAGCGCGGAGTTATCCCCGAAGTAGCGGAGTCATCCCCATGCAAAAAGCGCAAACAAGCGGAGACGTCCCCGTAAAGCGCGGAGACGTCCCCGGAGCGCCTGGGACGCGACTGACAGCTTTTCAGGTTTGATTTGAATTTCAAATCTTCTCTACTTTATCTCTAACGGCTATATTTGCTTTTTGGGCTATAAAAGGGAGGTCTTAAGTGCTTCTCAACAACTCTTCACCAACCAAAAGCAAAATCATTCAAGAGGGAAGTTAGAAAGAAAAGCTCAAGGGAGTGAGTGTATTCAAGAAAGGAAATCAAGTGCTTTCAAGTCTCCCAAGCGATTTCAAGCTCAACCACTCTCGTGTGCTCGGGATTCAAAGCTCACACCCAACCCTACGCGTCCCACATCGGAAGAATCAACATCTCCCACGCTTCCAACGGCAAAAAGGGTTCTTCCGATTTTATTGTTTCTCATTGTTATATTTGCTTCTTAAGAGCTTTCAAATCTTTTGTAAAACGTTTGAATATTGAGCTTGTTTCAGTCAAGGGGCTTGGAACAAGGGATAGGGGTCCCAAGCCTAAGTTAAAATTGGGGGATTGTAGGGTTCGTTGTTAGCCCGGGGTAAAACAACGAGTTGGGTAGTTCACTCGAAAAACTACCGGATTGTAGGGTTCGTTGTTAGCCCGGTGTAAAACAACAAGTTGGGTTGTGAGCTTGTAAAACAACCGACTGTAATCTTGAGGATTATAGTGAAATTCCCAAGAGGTCTTGGGGAGTGGATGTAGGTGCTGGGGTGCACCGAACCACTATATGTTTATTGTGTTTGTGATGCTTTTTGTCATTGTCTAACTTGCTCACCTACTTACTTAGATAAATTGCTTGCTTAACTCTTATCCGTGCATCCTTTAGTTGCAAGCATATTTAATTTACTTAATCAAGTCTCATTCAATAAATCAAACTGTTGCTAAGTTTAAATTCCATTGTGCATCTATACAACTTAGCATAATTAATTGAAAAGTTTTAGAAGTAGTACAAAAGTTTTAAAAGACCCAATTCACCCCCCCCCCTCTTGGGTTGTATCTACTGGGCAACAATAATCATGAAATGCTGCAATGGCAAGCAATGTTTGGATGGATTTTAGCATGGCTACAGGTGAAAAGGTCTCCTGATAGTCAATGCCTTCGCGCTGACTATACCCTTTCGCCACAAGCCTTGCCTTATAGGTCTCTACCTCTCCATCCGAACCTATCTTCCTTTTGTAGATCCATTTGCATCCAATAGGTACAATACCTTCTGGTGGATCTACTAAGGTCCAAACTCGGTTGGAATGCATGGAGTCTAATTCTGACTTCATGGCTTCCAGCCATTTCTCGGAATCGATATCAGATATCGCCTCGTTGTAGGTTTTGGGATCCTGTATGTGATCCCTATCTCCCACTAGGAACATTTTCTCGGTATCCTCTTCTAGTATACCTAAGTATCTATCGGGAGGATGGAAGACCCTACTAGATCTACGAGGTGGTCGAGGGACATCGTGTACTGGCTTTGTATGAATGGGTTCAATAGGATCCATGACTCGTTGCTTTTTAGAGACTTTCTCTTCAAGCTCAATTTTCCTCCCACTGCCTCTATCAAGGATAAACTGATTTTCCAAGAAGATGGCATGATGGCTCACAAACACATTGTGATCCTCTGAGATGTAAAAATTGTATCCTAATGACTCCTTAGGATATCCTATAAAACGAGCACTTATGGTCCTAGCCTCTAACTTGTCTGCCTGTAGTCTCTTGATGTGGGCCGGACATCCCCAAATCTTGAGATGACCAAGACTTGGTTTCTTACCATGCCATATCTCATACGGTGTGGTAGGAACTGATTTAGAGAGAACTCTATTCAATAAATAAATCGCTGTGAGTAAGGCATCTCCCCAAAGGAACATAGGTAAATCAGTGAAGCTCATCATGGACCTGACCATATCCAATAGGGTCCGATTCCTCCTCTCTGACACCCCGTTGAGTTGAGGTGTACCCGGAGGTGTCCATTGTGAGACTATGCCGTTTTCTTTGAGATAGTCCCGAAATTCCCCACTAAGGTATTCTCCTCCTCGATCTGATCGAAGAGCCTTAAGAGGTTTTCCAGTTTGTTTTTCTACTTCATTCTTGAACTCTTTGAACTTTTCAAAAGATTCAGACTTGTGTCTCATAAGATACACATACCCATACCATGAATAATCATCGGTAAAGGTAATGAAGTACGAATAACGTCCCCTGGCTAGCACATCGAATGGGCCACATACATCTGTATGTACTAGGGTAAGTATTTCAGTGGTCCTCTCCCCTTGTCCTACAAAGGGCAATCTAGCCATTTTTCCTTAAAGACAGTACTCGCAAACTGGATATGACTCGGAAGTCAATGAGCCTAAAAGCCCATCTTTATCCATTTTGTTCATTCTGTCCTCTCCAATATGGCCAAGCCTGAGGTGCCACAAATATCTTTGGTTTATCTCATCTCTGGATCTTTTGGATCCTTTGGCACTCACTTCTTGCTCGGTAACATTTACAGATACATCCATATGTAAATGATAGAGACTGTCAATCATAAAACTACGTGCAACTATTTTATTTCTGAAATAAATAGAACAGCAGTCTTTGTCAAAAGTAAAAACATGACCTTCCTGTGCTAGACATGAAACAGAAATCAAATTTCTGCTAGCAGCAGGTACATAATAGCAGTCTCTAAGTAATAAACTAAAACCAGACGGTAGTCGCAGATGGTAGGTGCCCACAGCCACAGCAGCAACTTTTGCCCCGTTGCCAACCCGAAGGGTTACCGCACCTTCCGCCAGCCTTCTACTTTTCTTTAGACCCTGCATGGTAGTGCATAGATGAGCACTAGAACCAGAATCTATAACCCAACTAGAAGTAGAAGAAACCGTTAGATTAGTTTCAATTATAAGCAAGTCTATACCTTCTGAAGGTGTGTCACCTTTCTTGTTCTTCAGGCTCTCGAGGTATGAAGGATAGTTTCTCTTCCAGTGGCCGTGACATTGCAGTGGAAACATTTTCCTTTGTCGTTAGCCCTTTTCTTTTGAACTTCCTTCTTTGGCTTCTTGTCTTTCTTTTGCTTCTTAGCAGGCTTCTTTTTCTTCCAACTCAGCAGCAAGGACATTGCCCCTTGAACTTTTCAAGGCTCCCTCAGCAGTTACCAACATGTTTATCAGTTCAGTCTTAGTGCATTCAATTTTATTCATGTGGTAGTTTACTATAAACTGACCAAATGAATCAGAAAGTGACTGTAGGATCAAATCCACTTGTAATTCCTTGTGCATGTTCATTCCGAGCTTCTCAAGCTCCTCTAGGTCCTTGATCATAGTCAGACCGTGATCATGGACAGACTGCCCTTCGCGCATCTTTGTCTTGAAGAGCCTCTTGGACACTTCAAAACGAGCTGTGCGACTCTGCTCACCATACAACTCTTGCAGGTGTGCCAGTATGTCCTTAGCAGGCTTCATATTTTCATGCTGGCATTGGAGTTCATTTGACATGGATGCCATCATATAGCATTTAACTCTAATGTCATCATCCATCCATTTTTGATGCATCTGACGCTGAACATCAGTAGGACGTGTTGGTAGTGTGGGGCTATCTGAATCGAGTATGTAGCCTATTTTCTCACAGTCCAACAATTTTGAGGTTTCTAAGCCAGTCCTTGTAATTGGTTCCGGTCAGTCGGTTGGTCTCAAGAATACGGGTCAAAGGGTTTGAAGCTGACATTGTATCTGCAGAGAGTAAAGATTCTAGTTAGACTTTTGTACTTGATCCTAATCTGTTCTAAGGTCCTTTAGAACAAATGTAACTCCCACTATTTTCTCGAATCCCTCACACTTCCCTGGTAGGGAAACGGAAATCCCACACGACTAGGGTTTCTAGTGGGTACTGCGGTCCCATCAATTTACATGCCACCTCACCTAACAGTTATTGGTGACACATAGATTGATGAATGTACAACTCTTGTACAATGCTTCTCAAGCATGTTGCAGTGTAACTTGGTCTCTAAGTCATGAAAACCTCACCTAACAGTTATTGGTCCCATTTCTTAGTTAAGTCAGACACACCGTATAACCGTAGGAATAAAGTCGTCATTGGGTCCTCACCTAACAGTTATTGGTGCCCAACCCCACCTTTACCCTACAACATCTCATGTCTATAGAGAGGTCCAGCCCCCGATGCAACTTGACCACTGTGTCCAGCCGAGACAAATCAACATCAGAAAGACCTTAGCAGCTCTACTACAGTGGAAGACCTATTGACTTAATATTGGTTAATCAGGTCTTAGTGTTTGCAACTTGAGCTCTTCATAAGAGGTAATCGAACAATTGGCCAGGTAAGCAGGTGGGAGGCTCCCCTCACTCAGAGAGTAAGGTCCTAATTAAGTAACCACCTTTCATGCTTTCCTAGACACCAATTAGATCAATTAATTTAATATGACTTGCTCATGTCGGTTCACTCTCGACTTGATTGAGGAGGTTTTGATTTAGGTCTCAATTGGGTTTGCTACATCACATGTAAACCTATCTACCCGACTCACATTCACATCACATGCAAACGGCACATTGCAGGCAGTTATAATCGCAGCAATAATTAAAGCTAAACTTTAAATAGGTGATGATCATGGATTCTAGTTAGGTCGTATTACAAGCACATGCACGTCAATCGATCAACTGGTCTTCAACTCTTGAATTGGTTCCAAGCCTCCTTGATTCGATCCTTGACCAACTCTTGATCCAATCGCCATCAACCGCTTAGACCCCTGCTCATCTCATGCATCATCTTCGACTTGATCGTTGACGTACATCACATCACAGAAATACAACCAGATATAAAATAAAAATAAAAATAAATTACATCTCCCTTTTAGGAGGCACGCAGGCCTCTCAAAACATCAAATAAGATGCATGCAAGCATCTGAAAAATTACATGACATCGCAGATCACATCGCAGGTCATTACATTTGATACCAAATGGGTTTGAATCCTATGATCATCACCATATGCAACAATTATAATTTTCAGATCTGAGAATTAACTGATTATATCATGACATAGGTCGCTGATCATGCTAATCATGATTCTAAACTTTGTAATCTCATTAACAACGCAATTAGAATCATCATTTTATCACATAAAAATCAGCATGCAAAAATCAGCACCCCTAAAAAATCTGCATGCAGAAATTTTCAGCATGCATGATCATTCAATTTTCAGATCTAATAAGCCTTTAGATAATTAATTCTTACCTTAATCTACGAAGCCTAGGCTCTGATACCACTGTTGGGAACCCGCCCATGCCGTTGATATTTCAAAAAAATTCAGATGGCAGCGGAATCGGCATAAGCGGGATCGACGTTCATCGCATGAACGTTGTTTTATGAACCGTTCGTAGGTAGATAGGAATTAAAACCTTTTAAATACATTAGAAGATCAGATCTTCACCTTCTGCGGGTAGATGATCACCGCAAACTGAAGTTCGTGGTCTAGGATGAAGGTTCGCTTGAAGCCGTTCAAATGCCCGGCCTCTATGGGTATCCACACGAAGCAGGATCCGATCCAAGCTCTCTATCTCACCGGGGTGCTAGCTCCCTTGCAGAGATAGCTTTTGATGGCTGATTTCCTCTCTTTCAATCAACCCTTGATTGTGCTTGAGAGGAGGAAGAAGAAGGATGAAGATGGGAAGAAGAACGAAGCCCCTTGCAGCCTTTCTTTTCTTCCTTGCGTTGGAGCCAAGGAAGAAGACCAAGAGGAGGGAGACGCCTCCTCTTCTTTTTCCCTTTGCTGATGGCGGCTGAACCAAGGAGAGGGGAGAGGGTGTACGGCAGCAAGAAGCCCTAGAGTAATTACCTAAGAGGGGGCGCCGGCCCCCTCTCTTCTCCCTTCTCCACATGGAAAAGGGAGGGGCATATTCCCCTCCTCATGGTTAACCCTAATCCACATTAAGTAGGATTTGGAATGCCCTAATGTGGTCAAGCCCTAATCCAATTAGGCTTAGCCCAAGGATGAACCAATTAGGATCCAATCTAGGTAAGTCCTAATCCAATTAGAACTTAAATCAATTTTGACTCAATTGAACTCTTCAATCCTAATCCAATTAGGAGTCTTATTGATTCATTAGATTAATAATTAATTGTGACTTAAGAAATCCTAATCCAAATTAGGACATATTTAATTTTAGTCCTAATCCAATTAGGACTCTATTTGAATCCGAAGTCCTAATCCGATTAGGACTCTAGGAATCCTACTCCAAGTAGGAATCCAATTTTGATTCAAAACTTCTAATCTCATTAGGATTGCAGGAATCCTATTCCAAGTAGGAATTCCAGTCCTACTCCAACTAGGATTTCCAGTCCTAATCCAATTAGGACTCTAGGAATCCTACTCGAAGTAGGACTCTTGTTTCAAGTCCAATTAATCAATTCCCTTTCCTTCTTCAACTTCTTATCAATCGAATTGATTACTCGTGATTCGTAATCACTTTTCAACCATCGGATCGGTCAATACTTCTAGTGTGTGTGACCCCATAGGTTCTATTCTGACTGGTAGTGAGATATATTGTGATCTCTATCACTATATCATTGAAAACTCCTTTCAATGGGTTGGAACGATTCCAACTCAACTCATTAGGGTTTATCGATCATCGAGATAATCCCTGTGAGTCCCACCATCCACCAGTGACACCTAGCAGCATGTAGTGGCTACCCAGCAGAATGGAATGATGAACTTCTAGGTGCAGTTAACGTGTGATACAGTCCTACTATCGTGGATCCCTACAGGACGGAGGTCATGGACAACTCGTCAAACCCCATCGTCTGTCATATGTCAAGATTTATTCGACTCGAGTTCGATAGTGGAAAACTCTTTTTCTACTTTATATTACTGCCCTGGCCAAGGTCTTAGAACTCAGTCTAACAAATCACATAGGATCACTCCTCTTCTATCAAGGTCGATAGATTCCTTGTAGGTGCATACCCTACTCCTACAGTGAACCTACTGCAGCCAATCTACACTGCATGGACCCATATGGCTAGAGACCATGTATGTGTGCAGTCAAACTACAATAACCTCACTGTGAGTAGCCGAAGCACCGCAGGTCAAAGGACCAGTCACACTACTGCAACATCAAGCAAGTCACTGACGAGTGGATAGACATCCAAGTGACTTCTTGTCTTGGTCACGCTCAGTACCCTTGTTCTCTAACAAGCACCTGCACTATCACTTCAGTGTCCCTACACTGTGGACTCAAGTCTCGTCCATCCAGAAGGAAAATGATCTGTGCACTGATCGGATCAATCACCGTCCTCGTGATGATCCATTGATCAGGAGCATTTAGAAATTAATCACCAATGATACATGGCTTAAATTCTCAACTCTTGAGAATATGTATCATCATCTTATTAATTTCTTGGACGATTCATAGACACATAAATAATATGAATGAAAAGATGCCTTTTATTTATTCAATAATAAATAGTCAAGTACAAAATTATGTCCCTAGAATTAATAATGTGTCAGCCAGATTGGCTTCTAGGGCATACATCTAACAATGCATTGGTTCGCTCTGTTCGGCCATCGGTCTGAGGGTGGAAGGCCATGGACATCTTCAGCTTCGTTCCGAGTATCCAAAATAACTCCGTCCAGAATCTTCCCGTGAAGCGAGCATCGCGATCAGAAACGATACTCCACGGTATCCCCCAATATTTCACCACATATGTGAAGAACAACCGCGCCACGTCCTCCACATGGCAAGTAGTAGGTGCTGCAATGAAGACTCCGTACTTCGAGAAGGGATCCACCACTACCATGATAGAGCTGTTCCCATCCACCAGAGGTAGCCCGATGATGAAGTCCATGGAAACACTCTCCCACGAACGCTCTGGTATAGGTAATGGCTCCAACAACCCCGCAGGCCGTCGATGTTCAACCTTGTCTCGTTGGCATAGCAGACAAGTGCGAACATACTCCTCGATGTCATCCCGCATCTTCGGCCAATAGTAGTTATGTTCTATGAGAGCTTGGGTCCGATGCACCCCCCTGTGTCCCGCCCACATAGAATCATGGTGTTCTCGCAGCACCTCGCGCCTCAGCCCTCCGCCTGAAGGCACATAGACACATCGCCCTCGTGTCAAAATCAGCCCTCCTTCGGTCCAAAAACGGCGTGCCTTGCCGTCTTTGATGAGTTCACCCATGGAAGTGGCCCATTGATCATTCTCCATCTCGGTCTTGACCCTCTCCATTAGGTTACTTGCTGGTCCGGAAAAGGAAGAGACTGCATCCAGCTGTGCCTTCCTACTCAAAGCATCAGGGATTGAATTAGTTCGGCCCGGCTTGATCTCGATGCCGAAATCGAATTCAGCCAGAAACTGCTGCCATCTCGCCTGCTTGGGGGTGAGTTTTGGTTGGGTCTGAAAGTAGCTTGTGGCCACGTTATCCGTGCGCACCACAAACTTAGATCCGAGGAGGTAATGACGCCAGGTTCGAAGACAGTGCACAATCGATGTCATCTCATTTTCATGAACCGTATACCTGCGCTCGGTGTCGTTCAACTTCCGACTCTCGTAGGCCACTGGGTGCCCTTCCTGCATGAGCACCCCTCCAATGGCGAAATCTGATGCGTCGGTGTGGACTTCAAAAGAAATAGAAAAGTCCGGTAGCACGAGGACCGGCTCCGCCGTGACCGCCTGCTTGAGACGATCAAATGCCTCCTGACATTGGTTTGACCATCGCCATGGTCGATCCTTCTTTAACAAATCCGTCAGTGGGGCGCATAACTTCGAATATCCGGTGATGAACCTCCTATAGTAATTTGCCAAGCCAAGAAAAGAGCGTAAGTGTGTAACACGTGTATGTACCTCCCACTCGGCTATGGCTGAAATTTTTGAGGGATCCATCATGAGCCTGCCATCCCCAATGATGTGCCCGAGGAACGACACCCTCCGCTGCGCAAACACACACTTCTCCCTCTTTACAAAGAGTTGGTGCTGCCGTAGGGTAGAGAAGACTTACCTCAGGTGTGCCACATGCTCATCCAACGTCCGGCTGTACACAACAATGTCATCCAAGTATACTACCACAAATTTATCGATGAAGTCATGGAGTACACGCTGCATCAAAGCACAGAAAGTTGCTGGTGCGTTGGTGAGGCCGAAAGGCATGACAAGGTACTCGAAGCTCCCGTACCTTGTCACACATGCAGTCTTCTCAATATCCTCCTCCGCCATGCAAACCTGATAGTACCCGCTGCGAAGATCCAACTTGGAAATCCATCGTGCCTTGCCAAGTTGGTCAAACAAATCATCAATCCGAGGAATGGGGTACTTGTTCTTCACCGTGAGCTTGTTGAGGGCCCTGTAGTCGATGCAGAGTCTCAACGAATCATCGTGCTTCTTCTGAAAAAGTACCGGTGCTCCATACGGACTCTTCGAAGGTCGAATGAACCCGCTGTCCACCAACTCCGTTAGCTACCTCCTCAGCTCTTGGAGTTCAGGTGGGGCCATCCTATATGGTGCTTGAGCTGGTGGACGTGCTCCATGCACCAAATCAATCCGATGATCGATTTCTCTTTTTGGCGGCAATTGCTTGGGTAACTCGGGGGGCATCACATCCCTGAATTCAGCGAGAACACCCTCGATGGACGTTGGAATCTCCTCTCCTTCCAATAGTTCTTCCTCCTGAAGGGACGCAATATATGTTGGAAGTCCCCTTCTCAGCCCCTTAGCAAGTTGCATCGCCGATATGACTCGCTGCGGAGTCCCTTTAACTCGCTTTTCTGGAATTACGCAAGCTCCACTCGGATTCAAGACCACCACCACATCTGAATCCGGCTTTATCATGGCTTGTAGCTGGGTAAGCAAAGACATACCGATGACCACCTCGTAGTCGTCGATCGGGGCGACCACCGTTGTCACCCGTCCGGTCCATGCGCCGAATTGGATCTCAACATCCTTCGACATTCCGCTGGTAGCCACTTCTGCGGAGTTGACCGCCTTGAATGTGTGTTCATCATATTCAATCTTCAGATTTAACCTCTTTTCCATAGCTAGGTCCACGAAGAAGTCAGTGGCACCCGTATCAATTAGTGCCTGGAAGATGTGACCACCAATGCAGATAGGTGCATAGAGCAGACCTCGTGGCCCCTTGGCCTTCAAGGCATTGAGACTGAGTGAGCCCATCCTTTGGTCGGTCTCTTGCTTCTCCTCCACCGCCATAGATGCTATCTTGCCCCTCAATGGACAGTCCTTCACCTTGTGCGGTCCATTGCAAATATAGCATGAGATAGTGCTGGTACCTTGCGCCACCCCTTTGCCCTTCGCTTGGGAAGCCCCTCCACTCGAGGAGCTCGGATTCGAGCCTTTTGTACCTCCTTTGTGACCTGATTTCGCTCCCCCACCTTTGCCCTGTTTCGATGCTTGGGCTTTGGGAGCTGTGGGTTGAGTCTTGAACTCGATGAGAGCCTCCGCTTGAGCTATCGCCTCATTCAAACTCTGGACTCCTCTTCGCTGCAATTCCATCTTGGCCCACGGTTTGAGCCCATCAAGGAAAGTGAAGAGAGAGTCCTCGTTGCTGAGGTCTGGTACCTCCAATAATAATTCGCTGAACTCTCGCACATACTCACGCACATCGCCCTTTTGCGTGAGTCGCCGTAGTCGTGCTCGAGCATCATCCTTAGCGAACGCGGGGAAGAATTGTTTTCGAAGTTTAGTTTGGAACTGTACCCAAGTGGTGATTGGAACAGCCCCCCGCTTCACATCGTCGGCCCGACGTCGCCACCAAAGCATCGCCACGTCCCTCAAGAACATGGCCGCCGTGCTCACCTTCATGGCTTCCTCCTTCACGCCGGTAACCTGCAGGTATTGTTCCATGGCGAAAAGAAAGTTATCCACCTCCTTCGCGGACCGTCGTCCGCAGAACTCTTGTGGCTTGGGAACATCAAGCTTGTGCAGGGGGCGCGTAGCTTCTCTTGCGACCTCCATTGTTAATGGAGAAGAGGATACGCCTGTGGTGGTACTCTCCTTTAAAAGGTCAACCACCTGATTTTGGAGAGCCTTCACCATGATCTCCAACTCCTCGTTACGCCGCAGCACTTCCTTATAGCGCCGCTCCATATCGAAGGAAATCTGGTTCAGCTGAGCGGCGATTTTACCTCGAAGGGTTGCGTCCCTACCCTCAAGGTCCTCCATCCGCCCTTCAACCTCAGCTATTTGGGCCTCGCACCTCCGTAATCGATTGTCGGCGGAGATAACCGGAGATGCAATACGTAACCCATACAGGGAATCATCAACTGGATGTGCTCCACCCATTGCCGTGCCTCCTCCTGAGGCTGGATTGGGATCCACGGTCGAGGATGATGCGTCCGCCATTCCCACCATGGAAGTTACCGTAGAGGTCGTCTCCTTCGTTTCTGGTATGGCTCTGATACCAAGAGTCACGTACGAAGGGATTTCAAAGCGAATCCCAACAACGTGCGGCTCGGTCTATCGAAGATAACCAATCAGCCTTTCTGGCATGGGTACCTAGTCTCTATGACTTAGGTCACGCCTAACAACAATAATGCAGCGAAACACAACACCGAAAAATACCACGAAGGAGAAGGAGAAATATAGGGGAAGAGAACTTTATTGAATAACCACTCAACTGATTACAATAAGCTCTCCTGGCCTCTCCAGCTCTACTGGATACCAATCCCTCCCCTTTGAGGGTCCTCTTATAGAGGAGCAACCTCCAGTTACAAGTCCCTCACAAACTCAACTTCCCATGCACAAGATAAGGATGAATTCTAGATAAGATAGAAAAACCCCGATTCCCGCAGGATTATGCGTAATCAGATAAAATAGCCAAGTTCGTGCCTCAAACGAACTCGGATTACCATGAAACTAGATTTGTTGGATTCGATCGAAAAGTGGCTAATTTAGCTCAGTCGACGCTCCCCACCAATGAATGTTGGTGACTTCTGTTCCAACTGGGACGAAAAACCCTTCTAGATTGCACCTTTTCCACTTTGAACGGACTTATGTAGAGTTCCCAAAATGCCCCTCAAAGTGAAAGCGCATGGAAATGGCGTTACAGCCACGTCTTCTAACCATACACGTTTTTAGTTATAAAAATGTGTTAAAACATGTCCCTTGCCTTCTGGAGACTTATGCCATGTTCCTCTATCAGTGGCACACATTTCCATGCATCCCAATTTTCCGGATTCAGTCCATGCTTCGAGATAAGCCCACAACGTTGAATTAGTCTCGTTGCAGCAGCTTTCCTCCTAATGATGAACTAGCATGTATTCTCAACAATACACGCCTTGGAGCACGTGCCCACAGCCCCATGCTCTTGGGTATTCCTCCTACATCTTGCACACGTTTCCCTAGGTGATCCTAGGGCCCAGATTTGGTCTCCAAGTTGCCCAAATCTCTAGAGTGCACCGTCAGACCTCGAACCCGTCCAGCGATCTGATCTGGTTTATACCTTGATCCGCGTCCGGTCCAGCCCCGATTTGAGGAGCCGTGACACTGCTTTCTTATCATCTGATAAGATGTCCCGACACTTAGCACCATTCTCTTCCTTTTATTTTTATTTTTATTTTTCCCTTTTCCAAAGGGACGACGTCCTGCCCCACTACCAACCACATTAATCGGCCCTTTCCTGAGCTGGTTATCCTTCTCAAAGTTCTGCAACAACCCCAAAAGACTATGGAAGTTGAGTACAGGCTTTGTCATTCTATAATGAGTGAGGAATGGTCGGTAGGAATCAGACAGGGAATTCAAAATCGCGTCCTTTCCCAATTGTTCATGCAGGAAAAAGCCGAGTTTGCTCAGGCGCTCTATCAACTCGATCATGTATAGTACATGGTCCATAACAGAGGCCCCTTTCCTGAGTTTGGCATTGAAGATACAGCAACTGGTACTATACCTTTTATCGTCATCAGGGATGCCAAACGATTCATTCAACACTTGAATGATCTCGTTCGGCTGAGCACTCTCGAATCTCCGCGAGAATTCGTCGCTCATTGACGCTAGCATAATGCATCGGACAGTGATCCGATCACTCATCCATTTCTGGTAAGCATCACGGACTGCTACCCGTGCATTAGCAGGAGGCAATTCAGGTGCCGGATCAGTAATTATATACATGGTCCTCTCATATTCCAGGACGATCTTAAGCTTTCTAAGCCAGATTGAAAAGTTGGTACCGGTCAACTTATCATTATCTAATAATGACCTAAGTGATAATTGAGTGGCCATTTCTGCAAAAATTGACAACAAAGCCTAATCAGTAAATGAATCAATATAATCAAGAAATTTGGATTTTAGTCCAAAGATCCTCCCACCATTTTGTACGAATCAATAACCTCTACTTTAATCCGAAGAATTACTCCTAATTCTTTAGTGGGTACCGGAATCCACATAGACTATAGATGGGCCCGAGTGTGTCTCGGGTAACCCATCTGTATCTAAGGATAGGTTCATAACCAATTGTTTCACCAAACAACTTTCAGTAATATCTTTTTGCCATAGGCCACTTCAGCAGGTGTGTGTCACCTCCACTGAAAATCCTGGTCAGGTCCAACCATCAACTTGCTGCAATAAGTTCATCACATCAGTAGATGACCAAGCCCGAGTGTGGCTTGGCTCACCTGACCACCTACTTAATGGATGCAACCGATTCAACATTAATTGAGTGACAATCCCAATAGCCGATGAGCACCAGGCGTGTATCGCCTCCAATGATCATAAACATATTGGACTCATTATCATTTCAACGCAATGGGAGGCTATGACACGGTCATCTTCCATTAACCACACCATTTTTAAGAACCTGATAATTTAGAGGATTTTTATGAAACAGGAAAAGCTGACTAACCTTGATCCTCCCACTGACTTCTTCAAATCAGAGGTTAATAAGAACAGGTTTGAGTCAGTGCACCTAAATCACTCCGACCGATTTTCTTATTTGGCATGGGTCAACAAGATTAATCAGAGATCTGATCAAAAGAGATTCACCTAGATGGCCAAGTAAGTGAAATCAGCGGAAGGGTATGCCATTAACTTGACTGGACCAAAACCCAGCAAGTAGCTCCCAATTAAAAACCTACTGATAACAGTTGCCTTAGGCACCAACTGGTTCATCAATTTCAATTCGATCAATATCAAAACTCAGTGCTCAACCGCGAAGCCCAAATCAACATCCATTTGGTCTTATCAAGAGACATGGACTTGATCAACTACAACTATTGCAAAGATCCTATACCTTTGGTTCATGTTTTGCTAAACATCGGGTCGAGGTTCTATCTCTTCCAAACTGATTTTCAGACTTTTCTTGGGTTATTCATCAACTTGTTCGTGGGTTTCTAAAAATCTATCTTACGGGGTTCACATCATAATCTTTGTAAAGAATTTGCTGAATTAATGCAAGAAGAATTTGAGATGAGTATGATGGAAGAACTAAATTTCTTTCTTGGATTATAAATCAAGCAAACTAAGGAAGAAATTTTTATTCATCAAACTAAGTATACAAAGGAAATACTAAAGAAGTTTGGAAATAAAAATCATAAAGAAATAGGCACTCCAATGAACCCCACTAGTAAGCTAGACAAAGATGAAAAAGAAAAAGTGTAGATATGAAACTCTATAGAGGTTTAATTGGATCTTTACTTTACCTTACTGCTAGTAGGCCTGACATAGTATTTAGTATGGAAATATGTGCTAGATACCAATCAGACCCTAAGGAATCACATTTAAGTGCTGTCAAAAGAATCCTTAGATATCTAAGAGGAACCACAAATATAGGATTATGGTACTCTAGAGACTCTTGTCTTGATTTACTTGCATATTCTGATGCGAATTTTCCTGGATGTAAATTAGATAGGAAGAGCACTAGTGGGACATGTCAATTCCTAGGAAACAACTTAATATCATGGTTTAGCAAAAAACAGAATTCATTAGCATTGTCAACGGCTGAGGCCGAATATATCGCTGCCGGAAGTTGTTGTGCTCAAGTACTATGGCTCAAGCAACAACTAGAGGACTATGAAATCAAATTTGACAATATTCCTATAAAATGTGATAACATTAGTGCCATTAATCTTACCAAAAATTCGGTTCAGCACTCTAAGGCAAAGCATATTGAAATAAGGTATCACTTCATTAGAGATCATGTGCAAAATGGGGATGTATGTATTGAGCATGTATGTACCGAGAAACAATTAGCTAACATATTTACAAAACCATTAAGTGAAGATAGATTCTGCATGCTTAGGAGGGAATTAGGCATATGTGATCCCTTTGATTGAAAGTAAATGAAAGGAACAAGTTGTCTCATGATACTCTCCTCCCATTTTGAAAATCCCCTGAAACATTAGTAAAATTATTCATTTATAGACTCCTTACTCATATATCAATGTCCAATAAAGATTTGGTAAGGATCACATTATCAAAAAGAAGGAAGAATTAAAAAAAAAAATCTTTTGGGAAGCCTGAACTGGGGCCGACCCGAGCCAGAATGGGGTCGACCCCTCCTTGAGTCGACCCAAGCAAAATCTGGGATCGACCCAACGGCGGGACCCCTCTTTTAAAAGGGGACCCGTGAGGTACATTAGGGCATTCTTTTCTTTTGTTTCCTTCCTAAAATCCTATTTTTCACTCTCCAAACCCTTCCAATCAACTCCAAACAGTGTTAGATTGCTTCCCCAAATCGTTGGTGTTGCCCAGATAGACAACCCAAGAGGGGGGGTGAATTGGGTTTTAAAATTAACTTAGATATTTAAAAACTTATGGACGATTAATTAAAAACTATTGTAAGTTATTTAATTAATGCTAAGTGCTGTGAGTGATGTGAGAGGAAGAAGATAAGAGTCAATCAATCACAAACACAAGATTTTATAGTGGTTCGGAGCTAACCCTTGCTCCTACGTCCACTCCCCAAGTCACACTTGGGAATTTCACTATAACCCCTTTGGATTACAGCCGGTTGTTTTACAAGCTCACAACCAAACTTGTTGTTTTATAAGCTCACAACGAACTCGGTCGGTTTTCCCAGGCTCACCGACTAGAACCAACCCCGATTGTTTTCTCGGGCTCACAATCAAACCCTTACACACGTTGGTTTTAACTTGGCTCACCAACCAACCTTAATCCCCTTGATTCAATCTCCCGATTGAACCAAGTAAATACAATGTTTAGAAGAAAACAGAAAACAGAAAAACAAGCTTCTCAAAAAGCAGATATAAAACAGTATGAACAAAGAGGAGTTTAGAAGCCCTCAAACGCTTTTAAGCTGGTGAAGAGGTAAGGCTTCTGGAACTCCGGTCTCCTTTTGAAAGAGTGGTCGACTTGAATGCAGGAGGAGGAAGCTTTGATTGTTGGGAAGAAGTAGTTGGATGCAGTTATTGCAGATCTTCCCCTTTTTCGTTGAAGAGCACTTGCAGAGCTTGAAAGCTTGAATGCTTGGAGTGGAATCTGTGTTCTCTGCCTTGCTACAGTCTTCTGTGGCTATTTAAACCAACCCCCACGGAAACTAGCCGTTACACTGCTTTTTCTGCCCGTTCTGCACACTCTGCGCAGCCTGACAATATGACCGTTGGTGGGTTGGAGTCGACTCGCACGATCAGGAGTCGACTCGGCTGTAGCGGGAGTCGACTCAAGCTTTTCCGGAGTCGACTCGGCAACTGTTCCAAATTCGAATTAAAGTTGCCTTCACGACTGGGAGTCGACTCGTCTTGACCCGGAGTAGACTCGCCAACTTCTGGAGCTGACTTGGCAATTTTGGAGTCGGCTCATCCACTGAAGTCCGTGGATCCAATTTTGAATTTTGTCCACTCGAGTCGACTCGACTGTCCTTGGAGTCGACTCGAATCTCAGAGCCCGAACTCCCGATTCTCTGTCTTTTGGCTCATCCAGTCTTGGAGTCGACTCGAACTTCCTTGGAGTCGACTCGGCTCTCAGTTTCCGAAAGTTGGTCTTCTGCCTTTTGACGTGAAGCTTGTCTTGGAGTCGACTCGAGCTGTCTGGGAGTCGACTCGAATCTCAGAGGCAGTAACATGGTTTTCTGTCTGTCGATGGTCGCACAGTCTCGGAGTCGACTCGCGTATTGCGGGAGTCGACTCGAATCTCAGAGTCCATAAAATGCTCTCTGACTTTTTCTTTGTGTACCGCTGAGAGTCGACTCTCACCTTCTTTGGAGTCGACCTGCCAACCATCGGAGTCGACTCGCGCTCCACTGGAGTCGACTCGAATCTCAGACCCGAAAACTGCTCTCTGACTTTTCTGTGTGTTCCTCTTGGAGTCGACTCTTACTACCCTGGAGTCGACTCGTTGAACATTGGAGTCGACTCGCGCACTTCGGGAGTCGACTCGTTGACAGTTTCTGAGTTGAAGCTTTCTGTCCTTCTGTCTGTTCTCAGTCGGAGTCGACTCGTACTGATCAGGAGTCGACTTGAGCTCGTGCCAGTGAACTTGATACGCTTGGAGTCGACTCGTGATACTCGGGAGTCGACTCGAGTCTCAGACTTTGGTTCAGCAGACTTCTTAACTTATCCAAAATACTATGAACCAAGTCTAGAGACACTTGGACAGGATTTTCACTGAAACACTCAATTGAATTCATTAGTAATCACAAGATATACTCAAATGCTTTGAGCTCATCAAAATCAAATGGGGTTTTAATCAATCACTCCACAATCTCCCCCTTTTTGATGATGACAAAACTTTGAGTATATGTAAAATGAATTTGCTCAATAAATAATGAAATAAAATCCATAAATGAATTCAAATATCTGATAATTTAATTTATCTAAGTTTGAAAGGAGTGAAACATTAAATTTCGGAGTTAAAGCTCCCCCTTTCATTTGGAATTATATAAGCCTTCATATTATGCAATCAATTGTTTGGCTTATATGTCATTAATGATTTATCTTGATTAAAATTCAGATTCTCCCCCTCAACATATGCATTCAACTATGTTTTGATTCTCTGAATTTCTTTTTAATGCTTTGAAGTTTTTTTGAACTGAATTTTATCTTTTTAGAGGGAAAATTGTCAATTTGTTCTTGAGTAGGATTCAGCTAATCTCCGAATATCTCTTAAATAGATTCTGGAGATTACTCCATTAGGAGCCCCAAAAGAGAGATAATGAGCCTCGAGATACCGAATCCACTTAGAACAAATTTGTGTGTGTTTTTTTAAGAGTTTATCTTTTTATTTATTTCCATTGTTTTTTCATATTTCTCCCCTTTTACATATTTTATACATATTTCTTCCCCTTTTTGTCATCATACCAAAAAGGAGGTAATCAACCACAATTAATGGCACAACCAATCATCAAATGGCATATAATTGAAGATAAGATGTCTACTCATTGTATTGATATGAATTGAAGTAGATTTGAGCATACAATAAGTAAAGTAAAACAATACAAAACAAAACTCAAACACATCTATGTCCTCCTCGAGGATGAAGCTCCCCCTCTCGAGGATGCATCTCCTCCTCTGGAGGATGTGGCTCCTCCTCTCGAGGATGTGGCTCCTCCTCTCGAGGATGGTGCTCCTCCTCTCAATCGGCTCTGCTCCATGAGGAGGGTGACTGCATCTGTGACATGGCCAAGCTGTGTGATGATAGACGTGGTGGCTCTGCTATGTGTAGTGGAGAGCTCTGTCACCGACGTCTGAAGCCCAGTCACCGATGTCTGAAGTGCATCCAGCTTGTCGATGAGTACATTCGACAAGCGCTCGGCCCCCTCGGTGGTGGTGTGCATGTCACGACCTATGTCCTCTCGCATCTGTCGAGTGGTGCTTGTGACCTGATTCATGCTTTGGAACTGGGCCTGGACCAAACTCCGGACATTGTAGATCTCTTGCCGCACCTCAGCCGTCATGTCTGTCACGGCTGTCAAGGACGGGACCAACTGAGAAGATACGGGTGCAGGAGTGGGAGCAGGCACCGCACCTCGGAGCTCCCGAAGCAGCTCGTCCCTCAGATCTCGGACGATCTCCTGCCGCAGCTCCCGAAGCTGCTCAGGATCAATCCGGACCTCCATAGATGGTGGAGCCGAGGAGGAAGGTCCGGCGGAGGTGGTAGGAGCAGGAGGAGTGGATGGAAGATCTGGATGGTCTGGATAGTCGGAATCGGGCTCAGGACTGGGAGAAGGTCTGGTGGTCTGAGTGGTGAGGGTAGACTTCCTAACCCAGATCCCTTCTCTCTTCCGAAACCCCATCCTGTGCATGGTCCCCGTACACAAGCGATCTGTCCATCGCAATGCACGAGAGGGTTCCCTCTCAGAAATGGGAATCTCGTACTCCCTAAAGAGAAGAGTAAAAATCATGCCTATGGGAGGGTGAGCCTAGGTCTGTCTAGGGGCTCACACATATACCTATAGATGAGTTTGGGGAAGTTGACCGGGGTGTCCTGAAGAATGTAAGACATAATAGCTAGGTCCCTCTCTTACAAAATCAAATCTTCCTGTCTTAGGGAAGATGGACCTGGACAGAATACTCAAAAGGATTCTCACTTCAATAGAAAGTGAGCTAGCAGATACCTCGTCTAGGGGGGACTGAGGTGGATGCCCTAAGACGACCGTAAGGGCCTCAACTCTATCCTCAGGGTGTGCGGGAGCCACCCCTACTAATGGAAGGTGGAGGATGTGGGCAATGAGATCCTCCGTGACACGCATAGGGACACCTACTACTGTGCCCTCGATACCTCCATCTCCCCGATGGACGGTACTATAGAACTCTTGAACAAGGCCAGGGTAAGTGGGAAGGTCCAAAGTGAGGAAGTACTCTAGGCCCTGGACTCTAAGCCTATCACCTATGGTGAACCCTTCCGGGAGAGATAGTCAAAGTCGACATACCTCCCGGTGGTGACGGCTTTCCCGGACAATGGCCTCACGGGAACCGCCCTAGGCGGGGAACGAGCCGGAGGTGGTTGCCTCGCGGGATCGTGCCGCGCCTTGGAGCGCCGCTCGGGACCGGCCTCGGGACGGGACCTCTTCCTAACCACGGTCTTACGAGGCATCTTGACCTAAACGGGAAGAAACACCTAAAGGACGGAGAAAGGTCGACGAAGGAGACTCGGGACGGACCGGGAGACGACCTAGGATCGGACGAAAATCCTAAGAACCGGTGAGAAATCGACGAACAGAGGTTGGAGACGATCGGGGGACGACCTAGGAGTCGGCTCTAGGACTTTTTGAACAGTGGCGGCTTGAAAGAAAAGTGTTTGCGAAACGACAAACCTAGGGTTAAAAAGTCGGATCCCGACTGCGAGTCGACTCCCCTGAGTCGCGAGTCGACTCGACCTCGAGTCGACTCCAGAATATGCGCGAGTCGACTCTCCTTATGCGCCTGTAGACTTCGAGTCGACTCCCGACAATATGCGAGTCGACTCCCCCTCAGCTGCCATCTTTGCGAGTCGACTCCCGCAAATGCGCGAGTCGACTCCCCCTTAGGAGCCGGCTCTGAAACTTACTCAAGTCGTCTCTAACCTTTGGCACGTACCTAAAAGTCATGCTATAACCGTGCCAAATGAGGGAAAATCACCTAATTGGGATCTGATTTGATGATCATTGAACAGAAACTCTATTTCAACCACATTCTAATCATCAAAATCAATTAATCTAGTGGAAACTCCCACTAGGATGGATCAATCACTCCTAATCCCCTCCTAAGCACACTAAACCTCTCTTCACTTAGGGGTTTTGTAAAAATATTTGCTAATTGATTATCAGTACAAACAAATTGGAGTGACACATCACCATTCAATACATGGTCTCTTATGAAGTGATGTCTTATCTCAATGTGTTTAGTTCTTGAGTGTTGAATTGGATTTTTAGTTAGATTTATGGCACTTGTATTATCACAATTAATGGGGATTTTATCTTGTTTAATGCCATAATCTTCTAATTGTTGTTTAATCCACAAGATTTGAGCACAACAACTCCCGGCTGCAACATATTCAGCTTCTGCAGTGGATAATGCAACCGAGTTTTGTTTCTTGCTAAATCATGAGATTAGGTTTTCTCCTAGAAATTGACAAGACCCGCTTGTACTTTTTCTATCAAGCTTACATCCAGCGAAGTCTGAATCTGTGTACCCTATTAAGTTTAGGCTAGATTCTTTAGAGTACCACAGCCCTATGTTCTTAGTTCCTATTAAGTATTTAAAGATTCTCTTAACTGCAGCTAGGTGTGATTCTTTAGGATTAGCCTGATATTTAGCACACATGCACACACTAAACATAATATCAGGTCTACTTGCAGTAAGATACAGTAAAGAACCTATCATACCTCTATAAAGTTTTTGATCTACAGATTTACCTGATTCATCTTGGTCTAGCTTGCATGATGAGCTCATGGGGGTGCTGATTGATTTGTTTCCCTCCATATCAAACTTCTTGAGCATCTCCTTGATATATTTTGCTTGATTGATGAAGATGCCTCCTTCAGATTGTTTGATTTGAAGCCCGAGGAAGTAGTTCAGCTCTCCATCATGCTCATCTCAAATTCACTCTGCATCAAATCAGCAAACTCTTCGCAGAGGCGATTGTTAGTAGCACCGAAAATGATATCATCAACATAAATCTGTACTAATAACATATCCTTATTTTGCTTTTTCAGAAATAATGTTGTATCTACATTTCCCCTAGAGAATTCATGTTCTAATAGGAATTTACTAAGTCTCTCATACCATGCTCTAGGTGCTTGTTTTAATCCATAAAGTGCTTTGTTCAGTTTATACACATGATTAGGGTATTGATGATTTTCAAAACCAGGAGGTTGTTCTACATACACCTCCTCATTAATATACCCATTTGAAGAATGCACTTTTTACATCCCATTTGATATAGTTTGAAGTCCTTAGAGCATGCATATGCTAATAAAAGTCTAATAGCCTCAAGTCTAGCTACGGGAGCAAGGTTTCATCAAAATCTATGGCCTTCTTCTTGATAATACCCTTTGCTACTAGTCTAGCCTTATTCCTTATAAAATTCCATTTTCATCTAGCTTATTTTTATATATCCATTTTGTACCTATTATTGGATATTCAGAAGGTCTCTCTACTAGATCCCACACTTTGTTCCTAGTAAATGGTTTAGTTCTTCTTGCATTGCATTTATCCAATTTACATCATTTTCGGCTTCTTCTATATGTTTGGGCTCAAAGTGTGAAACAAAAGCTAGATGGTTATTCAAATTCCTAAGGGATGCTCTAGTCCTAACCGGTTGAGATGGATCATCTAGAATGAGTTCCTTAGGATGCCCGTGAGCATACCTCCAAGCTTTTGTTAACCCATGATCCACAATAGGCTCTTGGCTTGATGATGCTTCTTCAATCAATTTTTGATTATCATCTTGTAATCCCATCTCATCTATCTTTCTTCAAGTATTTCAATATCATCATCAAAATTAACCTTCTTACTAGATGAGATGTCACTAGAGTCATCAAAAATAACATGTATAGATTCTTCTATAACTAGGGTTCTTTATTAAAGACTCTATAGGCTTTACTAGTTGTAGAATAACCTAAGAATATTTCTTCATCAGATTTAGGATCAAATTTTTCTAGATTATCTTTCCCATTATTATGGACAAAACACCTACATCCAAAAACATGAAAGTAATTAACTTTTAGTTTTCTGTTTTTCCACAGTTCATATGGTGTTTTCTTTATAATGGGTCTTAATAAAACTCTATTTAATATATGGCAGGAAGTATTAATGGCTTCTCCCCAAAAGTACTTAGGGAGGTTACTTTCACATAACATCGTTCTAGCCATTTCCTCTAGAGTTCTATTTTTCCTTTCCACAACTCCATTTTGTTGTGGTGTCCTAGGTGCAGAAAATTATGGGATATCCCCTTTTTACTACAAAATTCATCAAATAATTGATTTTCGAATTCGGTACCATGGTCACTTCTAATGGCTATGACTGAAGACTCTCTAGCATTTGTTACTTCCTTATGGAACTTCTTAAACATAGAAAATGCTTGGTCCTTATGCGCTAGGAACATGACCCATGTGTACCTAGAGTAATCATCTACAATAACTAGGCCATATTTATTTCCACCTAGGCTTGTTGTTCTAGTTGGACCAAATAGGTCCATGTGTAATAATTCTAGAGGCCTAGAGGTAGAGACACATTTTATGGATTTAAAAGAGTTCCTAGATTGTTTGCCAAATTGACATGCTTCACATATTTTTTCTTTTCAAATTTTAATTTTGGCAAACCTATCACGGAGTCTCTTTTAACTAATTTAGTTATTGTGTCCATGCTTGCATGACCTAACTTACGGTGCCATAACCAACTAGCATCATTATCTTTAGTTCATTTACAACTAGACATTGGTTATGTTTTGCAAGATCTTCTAGGTCTACAACATATACATTCACGTCTAATCCCTTTAAAAACTAAACTATTATCATTAGGATTGTTATAATACATATGATGGTTTAAACATAACATCATATCCTTTATCACATAATTGACTAATGCTTAACAAGTTATGTTTAAGACCATCAACATATCTAACATTATCTATAAAAGTAGAAGGGGTGATTGAACTTTACCAATACCAATGATGTGACCTTGGTTGTTGTCTCCAAACGTCCACAGCACCTCCCTTCTTAGCTTCAAGGGTGAAAAATTGGTCTTATCACCCGTCATGTGCCTTGAGCAGCCACTATCCAAATACCAGCAGTTCTTGTTGACTTTGGCTTGCAAGACACTCCTACACAAGCAAATCATGTCATCTTAGTACCCAAGTTTTCTTGGGTCCTTCATGGTTAGTCAAGTTGGTTCCTTTTGGATACCCATACCCGTTTAATTTTTCTTTTAGTTTTCCTTTTCCTATAGTCACATGCATGTTGCCTTATGTCCTATATTTTCCACAACAAAAACAGGTTATTTTCTTAGTTTTATTTTCCCCAGCTGTTGACAAAGAAGTTACTGAGAAGTTTTTATTTATTTTTTGTTTATACCCTAAACCCGCTTTATTAAATACGGCTCGTTGACTGTTAAGTATCATGTTTAAACTTTTCAGAACTATATGTGAATTTTTCAACTAAGGGTTTGTATTTGTTAAGTTCTTTAGTTAATGTTTGATTTTCGGCTTTTAGATCATTTAGTTCTTTTGTTAGATCCTTGTTTAGACTTGTTTATGGTTTTTGAGTTCTGAAAGTTCCTTAGTTAGTTTTCATTATCTTTAGTTAAGGTATTAGTTTTCTTAATTAAGAGTTGGTTGCTTGTCTTAAGTTCTAGATTTTCTTTGATAATAGCATCTTTATCCTTAATTAAAGAATCATACTTACGGATATAAGTTTGGTTAGTTACTTTTAGTTCCCTGTTTTTAACATTAACATCCTTATATTCAATCATTAGTTCGTTTAAACGCATTCATAAAGTTCATCAAATGAAAAATCATAGTGCGTATCGGAAGTTACCTCATTTTCGTTGGCCATGAAACAAAAATTGGGCCTTCTCTTCTGTTCTTCATCCGATGATGAAGATGATGCGTCGGAGTCCGATAGGGTGGTGACAAGGGCTTTCTTCTTCTTCTTGTACTTGCTGCTCTTCTTTAGTAAGGGACACTCAGCTCGGATTGTGTCCCGGCTTTTTGCAGCTCATAGCACCCGATCCCCTCACTTTCCCTTTCCTTACCTTTGTCCTTGCGGTAGGAATTTGGAGGGGCCTCTCCTTTGATGATAGGACTTCTTGTGGTTTGATGAATTTCTTGAACTTGCGCACAAGAAGAGCCTCACCACCATCTTTGTCCATCTTCTTCTCTTCACTGCTGCGTGCTGCAAGACAAGTCCCTTGTTAGAAGAAGTAGATTTTTAAAGCTATTACCTTTTTCTTATGGAGGAACTCTTCCTCGTTGGTGTGTGTTTCATGGTAAGCTCATGTGTCATAAGGGATCCAAGGAGCTCTTCAAGTGGAAGGCTTGTTCAAGTCTTTAGCTTCTTTGGATTGCCGTCACTTTAGCTTCCCACGACCTTGGTAGACACCGAAGGATTTTCCTGACAAGTTCACTGTTAGTATAGTTCTTGCCAAGGCTTTTTAGGCCATTGACAATATCAGTAAACCTTAGGATGAAACATGCATGTAATTGTTTCGTTAGAGTCCATTTTAAATAGTTCATATTTTATGAACCTGAAATATTTATTTTGGACTCTTTCACTTGATTCGTGCCCTCATGGGTCACTTCAAGTATGTCCCAAATCTCTTTTGCAGAATTGCAAGTAGAGACCCTATTGAATTCATTACGGTCTAAGGCACAATAAAACACATTCATAGCTTTAGAGTTTAATTGTGCCTTCCTCATGTCATGTTCATCCCAGCCCATTTCTAGTTTAGTACCTTAACACCATCCACGTATATGGATGTGATGTATGGCCCATTTTACTACAATGGACCACATCTCATAGTCTTGGGCTTGGATGAATATTCTCATCCTAGCCTTCCAGTATGAGTAGTCAGATCCATTGAAGAAAGGGGGTCTTTGGGTGGACTGACCCTCAATGTGAGAAGATCCAAATGGGGTTGTCATTTTGATCTTTTAACTCTTGAGTGGAAGAGTTTTTGGCTCTGATACCACTTGTTGCCCAGATAGACAATCCAAGAGGGGGGGGGGGGGTGAATTGGGTTTTAAAATTAACTTAGATATTTAAAAACTTATGGACGATTAATTAAAACTATTGTAAGTTATTTAATTAATGCTAAGTGCTGTGAGTGATGTGAGAGGAAGAAGAGATAAGAGTCAATCAATCACAAACACAAGATTTTATAGTGGTTTGGAGCTAACCCTTGCTCCTACGTCCACTCCCCAAGTCACACTTGGGAATTTCACTATAACCCCCTTGGATTACAGCCGGTTGTTTTACAAGCTCACAACCAAACTTGTTGTTTTACGAGCTCACAACGAACTCGGTCGGTTTTTCCAGGCTCACCGACTAGAACCAACCCCGATTGTTTTCCCGGGCTCACAATCAAACCCTTACACACGTTGGGTTTTAACTTGGCTCACCAACCAACCTTAATCCCCTTGATTCAATCCCCGATTGAACCAAGTAAATTACAATGTTTAGAAGAAAACAGAAAAACAGAAAAACAAGCTTCTCAAAAAGCAGATATAAAACAGTATGAACAAAGAGGAGTTTAGAAGCCCTCAAACGCTTTTAAGCTGGTGAAGAGGTAAGGCTTCTGGAACTCCGGTCTCCTCTTGAAAGAGTGGTCGACTTGAATGCAGGAGGAGGAAGCTTTGATTGTTGGGAAGAAGTAGTTGGATGCAGTTATTGCAGATCTTCCCCTTTTTTGTTGAAGAGCACTTGCCAGAGCTTGAAAGCTTGAATGCTTGGAGTGGAATCTGTGTTCTCTGCCTTGCTACAGTCTTTCTGTGGCTATTTAAACCAACCCGCCACGGAAACTAGCCGTTACACTTCTTTTGTCTGCCCGTTCTGCACACTCTGCGCAGCCTGACAATATGACCGTTGGTGGGTTGGCAGTCGACTCGCGGGATCAGGGTCGACTCGGCATGTAGCGGGAGTCGACTCAAGCTTTTCCGGAGTCGACTCGGCAACTGTTCCAAATTCGAATTAAATGTGCCTTCACGACTGGGAGTTCGACTCGTCGACTCGAACTTCCTTGGAGTCGACTCGCTCTTCAGTTCCGAAAGTTGGTCTTTCTGCCTTTTGACGTGAAGCTTGTCTTGGAGTCGACTGCGAGCTGTCTGGGAGTCGACTCGAATCTCAGAGGCAGTACATTGGTTTTCTGTCTGTCGATGGTCGCACAGTCTCGGAGTCGACATCGCGATTGTATTTGCGGGAGTCGACTCGAATCTCAGAGTCCATAAAATGCTCTCTGACTTTTCTTTGTGTACCGCTGAGAGTCGACTCTCACCTTCTTTGGAGTCGACCCTGCCAACCATCGGAGTCGACTCGCGCTCCACTGGAGTCGACTCGAATCTCAGGACCCGAAAACTGCTCTCTGGACTTTTCTGTGTGTTCCTCTTGGAGGTCGACTCGTTACTACCCTGGAGTCGACTCGTTGAACATTGGAGTCGACTCGCGCACTTCGGGAGTCGACTCCCGTTGACAGTTTCTGAGTTGAAGCTTTCTGTCCTTCTGTCTGTTCTCAGTCGGAGTCGACTCGTATTGATCAGTGAGTCGACTCGAGCTCTGGCCAGTGAACTTGATACGCTTGGAGTCGACTCGTGATACTCGCGGAGTCGACTCGAGTCCTCAGACTTTGGTTAGCAGACTCTCTTAACTTATCCAAAATACTATGAACCAAGTCTAGAGACACTTGGACAGGGGATTTTCACTGAAACACTCAATTGAAATTCATTAGTAATCACAAGATATACTCAAATGCTTTGAGCTCATCAAAATCGAATGGGGTTTTAATCAATCACTCCACAGTTGGATCAAGATTAAGTGAGTATTTGGTAAAAATGGGACCCAAGAGAGCCGTTGCAGAAGATCCGAGAGGGTTTTACGACCAACTATTGTAGAAGGGCTTACTAGAGAGTCTTCTACAATGCCTCCACAAGGTGAGACACGTGCTGAGCCTCCTCCACCTCCTTCCCCTTCAGTTCAACTAGCTAAATATGCGGGAAGAACCCGGTAACCACGGAAAGAAAGATCCCATTCCCGAATTTTTGGATCAAGAAGGGTTCTGTTTGGGTGATTGGATCCGAAGGCAAGGATGGGAAGTATCTGTGCTTCCTAGATTTAGTGACCTACCCGGACTTACGTTCGTGATTCTATGCTCTTTCTAAAAGTCGGTCCGGGAGGGCTGTGTGTCTGAGGTCGCGAGGAGTACGAGTTCCATGTTTCGGGAGAAGCGCCTAAGTGAGTTGCTTCATCTCCCCTGCGAAGGGAGCTACACCAGAAAAACCAGGAGAACAAGATGAGGGCTCTAACAGATAATTTTTGAAAGAGATGACTTTGATTACTCAGAAAATGTAATAGCTAGTTCTTTGTTAGCTTGAGATGAGGCTATTGCCCATAATTTCATAGGTAGAATTCTGTTTCCAAAAAAGTGGGAGATTTGATCATATATCTGGGCGAGACTTGGTCATTATGGAGCAAGTTATTCAAGGTATTCCTCTAAATCTTCCAGCCATAATGATTAGGCAAATGCGTGAGGCCATATGCAAATCGAGAGTCTCCTTGCCCTACGGTATGGTACTCACTTTGATATTCAGGCATCATGACATATATGTAGAGGGAGAGATATCCAGGCATTTGCTATTTACCGACACCTACACTGCACGGTCCCTAGTGTGCATGGGTTATGAGAAGGTGGACGGTCAGTGGGTGCGTGGAGGTGCAAGGGTACATGCACCAGAGGCTGATGCACCAGAGCTTGGAGACTCTATCCCTAAGCCTGAGATACTTGCGGATCATCCTACAGCACATTCAGAGGCAGGACCTTCATCATCCACACCTACGGGATGCACAGAAGAATTTGGAGTAGGATGACTGAGCTTGTGTCAGCTAGGATGAGGACTCTCTCTGATGGCATGATGAGCAGGATGGACAGTATGACTATTGAGATTAGAGGCCTCAGAGACCAGATGATAGCATTAGAGAGAGAGAGAGGCTCATGGTCCATATGTGCCCGAGCAGCTGAGTCAGAGGTTTCGGCTCAGAGTCATCCAACTCACAGAGGTCCATGACAGACTCAGTCCATCAGGCCAGACCTCCCTAGCCACTTATGCTAGGAGGATGAGGACTAGATCACAGCCTTTAGATTCCCCCTAGGCTCGATGATAGCACTATAGGTGTACATCACAATTAGTGCCTAGGATTTATCTAGTTCTCATATGCATTTTACTTTGTTGATGTATTTTGCACCTTTTATTTGATGAACATTGTACTTTTGGCATCAGTGTACTACAATGTTTCATTTTGATCAATAGAATTTGGATTTTATCATTTATTGCTTCTATTTATCTATTGCTATAAATTCTTTTGATGATAACAAAAAGGGGGAGAAGTAAGAAAAGAGAGAAGTTGCGATATAGGGGAGAGTAAGTTTGGAAATTAAATAGGAAGAGATTATATTCACTTAAGGGGGAGCAATATGTAACAATGAAAATTCTCAAATAAGAAAATCTGAATTTTCAATCAAAATTTTTGAAATTGGCACATACTCCTCATGCCTCGATACATAACCTAAAACTCTTGCTTTATCTTATTTTTTTAAAGTTTCATCTTTAATAAAATACAAGAGAAAGGGGGAGAAAAAGGGGAGCTTTCACTTTCAAATTTAGAAAAGTTGAAAACTCCTATTTTAATACAAGCGTCAATCTGCCCATGCTCAATATTTTGTAATCATCAAAAAGGGGAAGATTGAGGATGATAGTGTTATTTCGATGATTAACACAACCATTGAAGGAATATCTAATTAATAATACAGTTTAACGTGATACATCACTAATGAATACGACACCCTCGATACATTCATGATACATTAGAGAATGAGATCAAGATGTCTTCCAATGATCAACAACGAGATAAAAGTTGTAGTAGAAAAGTGATAGAGAACTCTTAAATCTAATTCAGCAAAGTTTCAAATAAAATATACTCTTAAGGGCAAAACAGTAATTTTCATTATTAAGGGTATGTAGCTCTATCATGGTATACACTCAAAATTACTTGAAATATGTTTCATTGATTATATGAATTAGTCTAACCTTAAGATGTAGGAAAGTGTGGATTGAGTCGACCCCAGAGGAAATGGAGTCGACCCCGGCACACCTTGGAACCATCTGGCATACCCCTGCAAAAATGGCATAGATGAACAGTGAGTGGAGCCGACCCCATGTATCCTTGAGCCGACCCCAGGAGAGGAGCCGACCCCAAAGAACCTTGAGCCGACCCAAGTTTGAAGCATCAAGAAAACAACTCTCTGTAATTTACTGAGAGGGCCGACCCCAAGTTTCCTTGAGCCGACCCCACATGGAGCCGACCCAAGGAACACTTGAGCCAACCCCAATGGAGCCGACCCTAACTGAACATGAGCCGACCCCAAGAATATGCACTCAAAATCATGTCTCTGAAATTCCTGAGAGGGTCGACTCCAATGGAGCTTGAGTCGACCCCACTATAGCATGGGTCGACCCCAAGAAAGGTTGAGTCGACCCTAGTGAAAAAGCCAAAAATACAAGGTTCCTGAGAAGGCCGACCCCATTGTAGCAGACGTCGACCCCAGTGAAGTTTGAGTCGACCCCAGAGGAGGTTCAGTGGACCCCAAGTCTAATGAACAGTAAGTTGAGTCGACCCCGGTGTCACGGCTCCTCGAATCGGGGCTGGATCGGACGCGGATCAAGGTATAAACCAGATCAGGTCGCTGGACGGGTTCGAGGTCTGACGGTGCTCTCTAGAGATTTGGGGCAACTTGGAGATCAAATCTGGGCCCTAGGATCACCTAGGGAAATGTGTGCAAGATGTAGGAGGAATACCCAAGAGCATGGGGCCGTGGGCACATGCTCTAAGGCGTGTATTGTTGAGAATACATGCTGGTTCATCATTAGGAGAAAGCTGCTGCAACGAGACTGATTCAGCGTTGTGGGCTTATCTCGAAGCATGGACTGAATCCGGAAAATTGGGATGTATGAAAATGTGTGACACTGATGGAGGAACGTGGCATAAGTCTTCAGAAGGCAAGGGATACATTTTAACATGTTTTTATAACTGAAACGTGTATGGTTAGAAGACGTGGCTGTAACGCTGTTTACACGCACTTTCAATTTAAGGGGTATTTTAGAAACTCTACAGAAGTTTGTTCAAAGTGGAAAAGGTGCCATCTAGAAGGGTTTTTCATCCCAAATCCAACGAATCTAGTTTCATGGTAATCCGAGTTCGTTTGGGGCACGAACTTGGCTGTTTTATCTGATTGCGCAGAATCCTGCGGGAATCGGGGTTTTCCCATCTTATCTAGAATTCATTCTTATCTTATGAATGGGAAGTTGAGTTCGTGAGGGACTTGTAATTGGAGGTTGCTCCTCTATAAGAGGACCCTCAAAGGGGAGGGATTGGTATCCGGTAGAGCGGGAGAGGCCAGGAGAGCTTATTGTAATCAGTTGAGTGGTTATTCAATAAAGTTCTCTTCCCCTATATTTCTCCTTCTCCTTCGTGGTATTTTCTGGTGTTGTGTTTCGCTGCATTATTGTTGTTAGGCGTGACCTAAGTCATAGAGACTAGGTACCCACGCTTGGAAGGCTGATCGATTATCTTCGATAGACCGAGGCGCACGTTGTTGGGATTCGCTTTGGAATCCTTCGTACGTGACACCAGAAAAGTTTGGGTCGACCCCAGCACGGGCAAGGGCATAACGGCTAGTTCTGCAGAAGTGGTTTTTGAGCTCCCAACGGCTAGTAACGGCTAGTTTTTCAAATCTAACCAATGGGGAGTGACTAATAGAAGTTGGAAAGTATTTAAAGAGATACTATTCATCAGAGGAAGGATCTTTTGCAAAATATCAATAGCATATTCAAGAGAAAGCAAGCCCAAGTGCTCTTCATTAAGGTTCTTCATTCAAGTCTCAAAAGGAGGTGGTTGAGCAATCTGAAGTGTGCATTCAACAGCTCCACCAACCCATTGTGAAGTGAAGTAACCTTAGCAAAGAAGAAAAGAGCATCCTCAAAGCGATAACTATTTCTCATCTCTTCTCTTAGTGTAAAATTGTTATATTTGCTCATCTAGGAGTTTCAAATCTTTTCTTCTTACTTACTCTTGTAAGGTTTGTTGGTGAGCCCGTAAAACCAACGGTGTAGGTTGTTGGTGAGCCCGCAAACCAACATAGATTTTTGGTGATCCCGGAAAACCAAAGTGTAAAGATTTTTGGATTGTGAGCCCGGAAAACAATCCAACTGTAATCCGCGAGATTATAGTGAATTCCCAAGGGGACGCTTGGGGAGTGGACGTAGGTGCTTAGGAGGGCACCGAACCACTATACTTCTTGTGTGTTTGCCTTGTGTGTCTTTCTATTTTCACTACACGCACTTAACTAGTATTAACTAAGTGATTCAATCATCTAACAATTTCATTAAGGAACTAAAAATTTAGAGAAATCAATTCACCCCCCCTCTTGGCTTGTCACTTTGGGCAACACACGGTCAGACCTCGAACCCGTCCAGCGACTCGATCTGGTTTATACCTTGATCCGCGTCCGATCCAGCCCCGATTCGAGGAGCCGTGACACCATGTCTGGTATGGTACATGTCATTGCGTACATAATAGATCTCACTACTGAGCATTTAGAATTCTATTCATAGTCTTTCTTTCTTGAGGAGTTGTCGAACAATCCTTTCTAGAGAGCTAAAATTTCATGGCCCATCGGAAGATAGCCTTTCTTGGAATTCATCATGCTGAACCTTTCCAGCACGGTACCAATGTACATGGATTGGGACAACCCAAAAGCAACCTTTTAGATCTATCTCTATAAATCTTCATTCCTAGGATGTAGGATGCTTCTCCCAAATCCTTCATGAAGAATTGTGATGATAGCCAAACTTTTATTCCTTGTAATGCAGGGATGTCATTCTGATTAAGAGAATATCATTCACATACAAAACAAGAAATACAATCATTAAACTGTTAGCCCATTTATATGCAAGGTTCTTCTTCATTCTTAATGAAGCCATATGTTCAGATCACTTTATCAAATGTATGTTTCCAACTCCGAGAAGCTTGTTTTAATCCATATATGAATCTCTGAAACTTGCATACTTTTGATTCATCTGCAGATATAAAACCTTCAGGTTGTATTCATATACACCTCTTCTTCCAAATCTCTTTTAAGAAGGCAATTTTTACATCCATCTGCCAGATTTTCATAATCAAATTATGCTGCTATCGCAAGCATAATCCGAACGAATTTGAGCATTGCCATGAAAGAATACGTTTCGTCGTAGTCAATACCATAACGTTGACGATATCCCTTGGCAACCAGACGGGCTTGTAGGTCTCCACCTTTCCGTCTACGTTCCTTTTTCTTTTGAAAATCCATTTGCACCCTATGAGTTTTATTTCTTCGGGTGGGTCAACCAATGTCCATACATTATTGACCTCCATGGATTCCATTTCGGAATGCATGGCTTCCAGCCATTTATCGGAGTCGTTCCTCTGCATTAGACCCATATAGGTAATCGGATCCTCATCATTTTCATCAAGCTCAACAGGATCCCCATTTCGGACCAAGAAATCGTAGTATTTGTCCGGCTGACGTGGTACTCTACCAGATCGCCTTAAGAATGTTTTCTATAATGGGTTCTGGGCTTGATCTAATCAAATCAGGTTCTAATGGTTTAGTGGTGGTGTCGGTTCTTTTACATGTTGAATTTCTTCAAGTTCAACATTAGAGCCATTAGTTCCTTCTCCAAAAAATTCCTTCTTCAAGAAGACAGCTCTATTGCTGACGAACAACTTTTGTTTTTCAACCAGGTAGAAATAATAACTGATGCGATCCGATAGAATTTGATCCGTATCCCAAGATTCTTGACTCTTCTTGATTTCTGGAAGGGTAGTCCCGACCTGATTGCAGACACGATTTCTAAAATCCGTCCGTCAGATCAATCTCAATTTTGGATATGTTGTAGATCTTCGCGTTAGCTTTCCAGCGGTAGGTCGTGGGTTTAGAGAGGACGTCGGGATCTTAAGATATCAAGCCTCCGACTGATGACTGCGCAGGGAAGGAGGGCTGATAATATCAACGGGATGGTGGAGTTGTTTGTAGAGGCTGGAAAGAGATCAAGGGAGGAGAAGGAAGAAGAGGGAGGAGGTGGCTGGCCTCTCTCGGGACAGAGGTGGTGGCAGGAATGAAGGAGGGGGCGGCGGCCTTGGACGGCGGCCTAGGGAGAGGGGGAAGGCGTCGCAAGAAGAGAAGAGAGAAGGGAAGAGAGCTAGGGCAAAAGCCTTTCAAATAATTTTTGCATCCTGAAATAGTGGCTCACCACATCTATTATAGGTGGCTACCTGACCCTTAACTTGACTTGATCTAATTGAATTCAAGAAACAACTAAACCAAAGCGACTCTAATAAAGGCCAAGTCGGCTAACCCGAGCAAGGCTATGCTGAATGAAATTAACATCAAGGACTCAAAAGCAAAAATAACCAAATGATTAAGTCCGAGGCGGTCTAGTGGGTCCAACCGCATCAAATAACCCTTAGTTTTTTTTGGATAGCCGACGAAGAAACATCTATCAGACCTAGCTTCGAGTTTATCTGCTTTCAAATGTTTGAACGTAGGCCGGCACCCCCAAACCCTAAGGTGAGTGAGCACTGGTTTACGCCCTGTCCACATCTCATGTGGTGTTTTAGTCACAGACTTACTCGAAACTTTATAAGAATATAGGAAGTTGTTTTGAGCGCATATCCCCAGAAGGATATTGGCAGACTAGCATACCCCATCATGGATCGAACCATGTCTAACAAGGTTCGATTTCTCCTTTCTGATACTCCATTATATTGAGGTGTACCAGAAGGAGTCCACTGAGAGAGGATCCCACTCTCTCCTAGATATGTCATAAACTCACTGGAAAGGTATTCACCTCCTCGGTCTGACTGAAGAGTTTTAATACTCTTTCCAATTTGTTTCTCTACTTTATTACGGAATAGTTTGAAATTTCAAACGACTCAGACTTATGTCTCATAAGAAAGACATATTCATACCTAGATAGGTCATCTGTAAACGTAATGAAATAAGAATATCCACCTCTGGCTTTTGTGCTCATTGGCCCACATACATCTGAATGTACAATTTCTAATTGTATAGAATTTATAAAGATCTAATCTTTACCTTTGAGCGGGTAGAACTTCACCGCTATCTGATGATCGTAGGATTTCTGTGTCACGGCTCCTCGAATCGGGGCTGGACCGGACGCGGATCAAGGTATAAACCAGATCAGATCGCTGACGGGTTCGAGGTCTGACGGTGCTCTCTAGAGATTTGGGCAACTTGGAGACCAAATCTGGGCCCTAGGATCACCTAAGGAAACGTGTGCAAGATGTAGAAGGAATACCCAAGAGCATGGGGCTGTGGGCACGTGCTCCAAGGCGTGTATTGTGAGAATACATGCTGGTTCATCATTAGGAGGAAAGCTGCTGCAACGAGACTGATTCAGCGTTGTGGGCTTATCTCGAAGCAATGGACTGAATCCAAAAATTAGGATGCATGAAAATGTGTGCCAGTGATAGAGGCACGTGGCATAAGTCTCCAGAAGGCAAGGAACATGTTTTAACACGTTTTTATAACTGAAAACGTGTATGGTTAGAAGACGTGGCTGTAACGCTATTTCCACGTGCTTTCACTTTGAGGGGCATTTTGGGAACTCTACAGAAGTCCGTTCAAAGTGGAAAAGGTGCCATCTGGAAGGGTTTTTTGTCCCAAATCCAACGAATCCATTTCATGGTAATCCGAGTTCGTTTGAGGCACGAACTTGGCTGTTTTTTGCTGATTGCGCAGATCCTGCGGGAATCGGGGTTTCCTATCTTATCTAGAATTCATCCCTTATCTTGTGTATGGGAAGTTGAGTTCGAGGGGAACTTATAACTGGCGGTTGCTCCTCTATAAGAGGACCCTCAAAGGGGATGGATTGGTATCCGGTAGAGCTGAAGAGGCCAGGAGAGCTTATTGTAATCAGTTGAGTGGTTATTCAATAAAGTTCTCTCTTCTCCTATATTTCTCCTTCTCCTTCGTGGTATTTTCTGTGTTGTGTTTCCGCTGCATTATTGTTGTTAGGCTTGACCTAAGTCATAGAGACTAGGTACCCACGCCAGGAAGGCTGATCGGTTATCTTCGATAGACCGAGCCGCACGTTGTTGGGTTTCGCTTTGAAATCCCTTCGTACGTGTCATCTGGTTCTCTTGAAGCTGCATAAGCATCCGGCCTTTACAGGTATCCACACGAGGTATAGATCGCTCCAAGATCTCACCGGAGTTTTAGCTCCATTGCAGAGATCACCTTTGATGGCTTAATTCCTCTCCTTTTAATCAACTCCTTGATTACTTTGAGAGGAAGAAGAAGGAGGACGACGACGAACGTCGAAGAGGAGGAAGAAGAGGATGGCGCGCTCTTCTTCTTCTTCTTTTGCTCACGCCAAGGAGGGAGAAGGGAGAGAGGATGGGGCAGCAGGAGGGCTCAATTACCTTATGCCTCGCGCCTAGTCCCTTTAAATAGGCATCTCATGCCCATACAAAATAAGGAATAATTTCGGAGATCAATCACTCCTTGATTCAACCCTCTAAAATCTGCAACATCCCTTACTTAATTCTATCGCAACCCTTTACCTAAAAGAGTTTGAAGAGAATCCAGGGATGTGCTCATGCCATGTGGCAATCCGCATCAATGAGGAGGAGGAAGAGGGGCATCTATGTTGGACCCCTAATGGATTTTGATGAATACAAAACACTAGAGTAAAATTCCATTATATCTTAACAATTTAATTGAGGAATTCATGTGTTTTATTAGAATATTGTTAAGAAATGTCTAGGCAAGTTCCCATAATTTTTATGAATTTATTGAAGAATATTTTGAGTTAAAGAAAAAGTTCAGGGACAGCCGAGACGTCTCCTGATAGTTTCAGAGACGTCTCTGGCACAAACAGGAAGAACTGGCACACTTGGAGACGTCCCCGGCACCTGCCGAGTCGTCCCCGCGTTAGCGGAGTCGACTCTCTCAGTAGCGGAGTCGACTCTCTCAGTGGCGGCAGAAAGGCAGTTTTCAAGGATATGCGCGAGACGTCCCCACTGTACGCCGAGTCGTCCCCGCAAGTAAAAAGGAGACTTCCCGAGTCGTCCCCAAGATAGCGAGACGGCTCTCTCAGGGTTTTCCAGAGAATGGTTTTTTCGGTGATAAGGAAGCGGAGTCGACCCTGAGACAGCGGAGTCGTCCCCATGCATAAAGTGCAGACAAGCCGAGACGTCCCCTGAAAGAGCGGAGTCGACTCTCTCAGGAATTCCAGAGGACATGTTTTCGGAGATAAAGAAGCGGAGTCGTCCCCAAGCAGCGGAGTCGTCCCCACTCAAAAAGTGCAACAAGCCGAGACGTCCCCTAAAGTGCCGAGTCGACCCCAGACAACAAAAAGTAAAATCTGTAGCGAGACGTCTCCGTTGAGCGGAGACGTCCCCGGAGCGCCTGGGACGCGACTGACAGCTTTTCAGGTTTGGTTTGAATTTCAAATCCTTCTTTTTTGTTCTAACGGCTATATTTGCTTTTTGGGCTATAAAAGGGACCTCTTAAGTGGTTCTCAACAACTCTTCACCAACCCAAAAGCTAGATCATTCAAGAGAGAAAGAAACTCAAGGGAGTGAGTGCATTCAAGGAAGGAAATCAAGTATTTCAAGTCTCCCAAGCGATTTCAAGCTCAACCACTCTCGTGCGCTCGGGATTCAAAGCTCACACTCAACCCTACGCGCTCCACATCGGAAGAATCAACATCTCCCACGCTTCCAACGGCAAAAGGATTCTTCCGGGTTCTATTGTTCATAATTGTATATTTGCTTTTAGAGCTTTTTTCTTTTGTAAACTCTTTTATTGTGGTGCTTGTTCCAGTCAAGGGACTTGGAACAAGGGAAAGGCGTCCCAAGCCTAAGAGAAATTGGGGGTTTTAGGGTTTGTTGTGAGCCCGGTGTAAAACAACGAGTTGGGTAGTGAACTCGCAAAACTACCGTACTGTAATCTTGGATTATAGTGGAAATTCCCAAAGGCGCTTTGGGGAGTGGATGTAGGAGCGGTGAAGGCTCCGAACCACTATAAAACCGTGTGTTTGTGATTGTCTCTTCTTATCCTTTATCTTTACTTTAGTTCATATATTGGTGTTTTATTTTTAATTAGAAAAAGTTTTTAAAACACCCAATTCACCCCCCTCTTGGGTGACCATCTCTGGGCAACAAGTGGTATCAGAGCGGTGCTCTGTGTATTTCTTGAAAGACCTAACCGTCTTAGCCAAAGATCTAGATGGCAACACCCTTTAACAATGTTCCTGCCGAGGGGCAAGCAACCAATAGACCTCCACTCTTCAATGGGACAAATTATACCTATTGGAAGACTAGAATGAGAATCTTCATTCAAGCACAAGACTATGCCTTGTGGAGGGTTATAGTCAAGGGACCACAAGAACCATCACATGTGGTAATGGCATTCGAGTTCCCAAACCTGAGGAGGATTGGGATGAGAATGATGATAGGATGGCTCAACTCAATTCTAGAGCCATGAACTCATTATTTTGTTCTTAGATGTAAATGAGTTCAATAGAGTCTCTACATGTAGTTCCGCTAAGGAAATATGGGATAGGCTTGAAGTTACCCACGAGGGTACAAATCAAGTCAAAGAGTCCAAAGTGAACATTCTAGTTCACAAATATGAATTGTTTAAGATGGAACCTAATGAAACCATCACATGCATGTTTACACGTTTTACCGAAATTATTAATGGTCTAAAAAGCTTGGGCAAATCTTACACTAACCCCGAACTTGTGAGTAAAATTCTCAGGTCACTGCCAAAAGCATGGGAAGCAAAGGTCACGGCGATTGTAGAAGCCAAAGACCTCAACACCTTGGGGCTAGAACAACTCTTGGGCTCATTGATGACGCATGAGCTCACGATGAAGCAGCATGAAGAAGAGTTGCCAAAGAAAAAGACAATCGCACTCAAGGCTACCTCAAGTGTATGTGAAGAAGAGAGCAGTGAGAGTGAAGAAGAAAGTCAAGATGAGGACTTGGGTTTGATAGTAAGGAAATTTAAAAATTCATGAGAAGAAAGAAACCATTCCCAAGAAAGAAATTTGGAGGGAGAAATGATTGGGAAAAAGAAAAGAAAAAGAAAGAGACCCAATCGTATGCTATGATTGCAAGAGACCGGGACATATTCGTTCCGAATGCCCTCAACAAAAGAAGTATTTTGGAAAGAAGAAGAAGGCATTGAAGGCAACATGGGATGATAGTGACACATCATCCTCCGAGGAAGAGAAGGAAGAGACCGCCAATCTATGCTTCATGGCGTTCGAAGATGACGAGGTATGTCAAAACCCAACTATAAATTTTACTTTAGAAGAATTATATGAGCTTTTCAAGAACTTATGGGTGATTGTAGTATGTTAGGAGCAAAGAATAAAGAATTAAAAGCCTCCAATCAAAAACTAAAGGAAAATATTGAAAACCTATTAATTGAAAAGGAGAGCGTTAAAAATATTAACACTACTAACCTAGAAATCAAAATTCAAAACTTAGCATTGAAAATGAAAAGGCAAAAACACTAATTAAGGAATTAAATCTAAAAGTAAAATCCCTACTCGATAAAATACCTCACTTGCACAAACTGTTGAATCTCTTAAAAAGATAAGGAAGAACTAGTTAAAGAAAATTTGAATCTTAAGAATGAGGTACATAAGTACAAACCAATTGTTGAAAAATTCACACAAAGCTCTGAAAAATTAAATCTTATTCTTTCAAATCAAAGAGCTGTTTTCAATAAAGCCGGATTAGGATATAAAACTAATAAGCAACAAAAGTATCTAAAGAATTTCTTTGTAAAAGCAAAAGATAAAAACTGAAAAACCAACATGCTTTCTTTGTGGAAAGAATGGACATAAAGCCTACTCTTGTATTCAAAGAAAAATCCAAACTAACAAGAGTACATTTGTAAAAGCTAAAAACATAACTAAAGTATGGGTGCCTAAGGGAACCAACTACACTAACCACGAAGGACCCAAGAAAACTTGGGTACCTAAGAGCTTCACATGATCATTTTGCAGGTATGCCTTGCAGCCGGAAATAAAAAGAGAATGTGGTATCTTGATAGTGGTTGCTCAAGGCATATGACCGGTGACAAGAGTCTCTTCGTCACCTTGGAATCAAAAGAAGGAGGAGTAGTCACATTTGGAGACAATGCTAAAGGCCGAATTATTGGTGTTGGTAAAATCTCCATATCACCCTCCTCATTTATTGATAATGTATTGTTAGTTAATGGACTAAAACATAATTTATTAAGTATAAGTCAATTTTGTGACAAGGGCTTTAAAGTGTCATTTGAATCATCACTATGCATAATTAGTAGTCCAATTGATAATGAGATCATACTCACAGGACATAGGCATGGAAATGTTTACATGGTAGATCTTGATGATCTCACCATGAAGGATGGCCAATGTCTTGTAGCCATGAATCCCAAAGTCAATGAGACTAGTTGGTTATGGCATCGTAGGTTAGGGCATGCTAGCATGGATTTAATCTCTAAATTGATTACAAAGGATCTAGTCAAAGGACTACCAAAAATAGACTTTGAAAAGAATAAAATTTGTGCTGCATGTCAATTAGGGAAACAAACAAGAAGTTCTTTCAAGTCTAAGAACATAGTCTCAACATCAAAACCCTTAGAACTAATTCACATGGATTTGTTTGGACCCACTAGAACTGCTAGTCTAGGGGGTAAGAAATTTGGTCTTGTAATTGTTGATGATTTTTCACGTTTTACATGGGTTTCATTTCTTGCACACAAAGATGAGTCCTTTCCGCTTTTATCAAGTTTCATAATAAGGTTTCGAATGAACTCAATCTTAAACTAAAAGCAATTAGGAGTGATCATGGTACCGAGTTTGAAAATCAATTTGAAAAGTTTTGTGACGAAAATGGTATCAATCACAATTCTCGGCACCTAGGACACCCCAACAAAATGGGGTGGTAGAAAGGAAGAATCGCACACTAGCAGATATGGCTCGTACCATGTTGTGCGAATCGGATCTACCAAAGTATTTTGGGCTGAAGCAATAAATACTCATGTTATATCTTAAATCGTGCTTTAGTTAGATCCATCTTAAAGAAAACACCGTATGAGTTGATAAAAGGTAAGAAACCAAATATAAGTTATTTTCATGTTTTCGGTTGTCGATGCTTTATTTTGAACAATGGAAAGGACAATCTCAGTAAATTTAGTGCTAAATCAGATGAGGGGATCTTCTTAGGTTATTCCTCATCTAGTAGAGCATACAGGGTCTTCAACAAGAGAACTCTCGTTGTTGAAGAATCCATTCATGTTGTTTTTGATGAAACTAATGGAGATTCTTCTAGAAAAGAAGAAGATGGTGATGCAGGTATACTTGAAGACCGAATGAAGGAATTCTCCATACAAGACAACAACATGAGGATGAGATCAAAGAAGATACAAATCAGCAAGATGAAGAAGATCAACCTCCATCAAGAAATCAAGATCTTCCTAAAGAATGGAGGTATGCACATGGTCATCCAAAGGATCTAATCCTTGGTGATCCTTCACAAGGTATAAGAACTAGATCCTCTTTAAGAAACACTAGTAATTATCTTGCTTTCGTTTCACAAATAGAGCCTAAATCACTAGAAGAAGCTGAAAAAGATGATAATTGGATGAATGCTATGCAAGAGGAATTAAACCAATTCGAAAGAAATGAAGTTTGGACTCTAATGAAAAGACCCCCTAATGTTTCAATTATAGGCACCAAGTGGGTGTATAGAAATAAACTAGATGAAGATGGAATAGTAATAAGAAACAAAGCTAGGCTAGTGGCCAAAGGATATAATCAGGAGGAAGGAATAGATTTTGATGAAACTTTTGCTCCTGTTGCTAGATTAGAGGCTATTAGACTACTTTTAGCATATGCATGCTTCATGGATTTTAAACTCTATCAAATGGATGTAAAAAGTGCATTTTAAATGGCTATATAATGGAGGAAGTTTATGTAGGACAACCTCCAGGTTTTGAAAATCACTTACATCCAGATTATGTGTATAAATTGCATAAAGCATTGTATGGACTTAAGCAAGCCCTAGGGCATGGTATGAAAGATTAAGTAATTTCCTAATTGAGAACAAATTTAAGAGAGGAAATGTAGACAAAACCCTCTTTATTAAAAGAAAAGGAAATGACTTATTGCTTGTACAAATTTATGTGGATGATATAATTTTTGGTGCTACTAATGATAGTCTTTGTCAAGAGTTTGCCAAGCTTATGCAGGGAGAATTTGAAATGAGCATGATGGGTGAGCTCAACTTCTTCCTTGGGCTACAAATAAAACAATCAGAGGAAGGCATCTTCATCAGTCAGTCCAAATACATCAAGGAAATGCTGGAAAAATTCAAGATGAAGGATGCAAAGGAAATCAGCACACCCATGGGCTCAAGTTGCAAGCTTGACAAAGATGAAAAAGGTAAAAGTATAGACTGCAAATTGTACAGAGGTATGATAGGCTCTCTACTTTACTTACTGCTAGTAGACCAGATATATTATTCAGTGTTTGTATGTGTGCTAGATACCAAGCATGTCCTAAGGAATCACACTTGCAAGCTGTTAAAGAATTTTTAGATATCTAGTAGGGACATCTAATGTAGGCTTATGGTATTCTAAACAATCTGACATAAACTTAATTGCTTATTCCGATGCTGATTTTGCCGGGTGCAAACTCGACAGAAAAAGCACAAGTGGCACATGTCAATTCTTGGGTGCCAATTTGGTTTCTTGGTTTAGCAAGAAACAAAATTCAGTTGCCTTGTCCACAGCTGAGGCTGAGTACATTGCAGCTGGAAGCTGTTGTGCCCAAGTTCTTTGGATTAAGCAACAACTTGAAGACTTCGGTATCAAAATGGATAATATACCAATTAAATGTGATAATACAAGTGCAATTAATTTAACAAAAAATCCTGTCCAACACTCTAAGTCAAAGCATATAGAGATTAGGCATCATTTTATTAGGGATCATGTGCTGAAAAATGATGTGATGATTGAATATGTATGTACTGAAAATCAATTAGCTGATATCTTTACAAAGCCCCTTTGTAAAGAAGATTCAATTTCTTAAGGAATGCCTTGAGCTTGTATGATCCTAGCAAATGAGTTGAATTTGTATTGCATTGCTTTGCTACTCAAACTAGTAATCAACCTCAAGGTAAACATAAGTGAAAACATGAATTCATCTAAGCTAAATGACGAACTGTTTGACTTTCCGGAGGATGGTTACCCTCCCTTGGACTCTTCATGGAGATATTTTCAGAGCCTATTTCATAGGTATTCGAAATTTGGTCAAACATTCCTCATTTCAATATTAATAATTCAAAAATCATTATCAAATTATTATAGGATGTATCATTAAGGGGGAGGATCACAAACAAATTCACTCTAAGTTTATCAAAAGAATCATGTTGATTAGGGTGATTAAACAAAATTGGGAAATAGAATACAGTCTGAAATTTTTCAGTGCCGGAGACGTCTCTGGCAAATCGCAGAGACGTCCCCCCAGGGAGACGTCTCGCCTTAGTCGCGGAGACGTCTCGGGGACCGAATGAGGGCTTTTTAAATAGGTCGAAATCGCTCGAGCCGACTCGAGCTTTCTCCTCATTCCCGACCAAAACGGAAAACCCTAGCCTCCATTTGCTCTCCACCTCAAATCCCAGCCTCCGTTTGCTCTAAATCACAAACCCTAGCATCCATGGCACCAAAGAAAGCTAGGACAACCCGTGGGAGGCGACCTAGAGTAGCGGCCGACGGTGAGGAACGGCGGGAAGAACCCTCCGCGCCTTCTCCTCCGGTTGCTCCGCCGACCACGACGATTTCCTGTGCAAATCGCACAGTCACGACTGGTAGGTACATAGATTTCTCCTTTTTAGATCATGAGGGGTTCTCTATTGGAGAGAGACTCCGAGCTCAAGGGTGGGAGCACCTTTGCACCTAAATACCTCGACCTACCCCGGCCTAGTTAGAGAGTTTTAGCAATATGGCATTAGGGGACCAGGGTACACTGGATATGTCCGGGGACATTAGTAGAAGTAATGAAGATGTCCTATCCACTGTCCTACAAATCCCTAAGGACGGTGAGGCTCCAACCTCACATCCCCAAAGGGAATAGCCCTAAATCTTGTTTAGGAAGAGAGGACTGCGGCCCTCTTGATGTTGTCAACTCCCAAGACCTAAATGCCGAAATGAGATTCTTTTAAGTATTGTCAACCGGGTCTTTTCCCAAAACCGGTCGCTTCGATTTTGTTTCGGAGCGAGACTTAGTTATATGCACATATCCTACAGGGATCCCTCTAAACCTCCTAGACTCATGCTAAATTACATTGCCCTATGTCATAGGTATTCTAGGTTTAGTATACCCTATGGCATGATCTTTACCTTAATCTTTAAACACTTCAAGGTTCCCATTCCAACAAATGAACCTGCAAAGCCTTGAGAAACACCGACTATTAATGAGGGCACAATGAGAAGAATGGAGTTTCATAAGATAGATGGGTCGTGGGTCAAGGTTCCAAAAAGAAAAGCACAAACCATAGAGCCTGAAATCCCACATCATGAGTCTGACCATCACTCTCCTCCACCTAGCCACATGATCCCTGATATTCCCTCCAGCTCAGCTGGACCTTCCACATCCATGCCACCACCTCCTCCAGTCAGTGGGCCCTCCTTCCTATCAGAGGATCAGATGCACACCTTAGCATCTGCCATTTGCCAGCAGATGAGGGAGGAGATGAGATCCATGATCTCCACAGAGTTGGCCCCCATCAGAGCTTCACATGAAGGGCTGAGAAAGGATATTAGAAGTCAAATTGAAGCTACAACACAAGAAATAATTGGTGGGTGCCACCCAAACCATCAGATCATTAGAGCTCAAGGACAGCTTGAAGAGCATTTCCAAGAGTCTCAAAGAGCTGACAAAGCCAGATGGCAATGTGGCACCTTGTTGCCCAACTCAGAGGAAGAATTGAAATGGCAACCATAGAGTTTGAGCACTTGTGGCAGGTTTCCACAAGTCACAGGGAGATCAATTTAAGACCCTCATGGATTCCATCAATGCATTCATAGATGCAGCTTGTAAGGCTTATGCACAAAGTACAACTAGTAGGCCCCATGAGCAACGTCGCCGATGATGGATATTTTGTAGGCTCTTCTTTTTGTAAATCCTAGGCTATTTTGAAACACCTTTTGTATTAGAAATCAATACTTGTAATGATTTCTTCTTTTGACTATGTACTGACTTCAAAGGTTTATGATGACATATGAATGAATACAATCTCTTTTGAACACTTTGTGTACATTGCCAATTCTGCGTATGTGTTTCTGTGATTGTGTATGTGATTGTATGATATGCCATAAAAATCTTACCACATACCTTGAGTGTTCAAATTTGATACAAAGAAACAATGCACATAAAACAGGGGGAGCACATCTTGTGATAACTATGTTAAACTAAAAGATAAGTCTGAAATGAATTCCAAAACAAAGGGGGAGTGATATGAATACATTAATAGAAATGACTTGGACAGGGGGAGCACAACTTGAATATCCTTGAGTAAAATGAATGCTGAATTCCACTATAAATTGAGTCTTAAGCACCTAAGGATAATTTGTCCCCTTCATGTTGCTGACAAAAAGGGGGAGTAGATAGTATATGGAATGCAAAATTTATAATAGATATTGAATATGGAGATATATGAAAGGGGAGTATGAAAGGGGAGTAGACATGGATATTGAATATGGAATGCAAAATTTTTAATCATACTCCAAAGTTGAATTAGGAAAGATAAAATTGAAGAATATTGATTTTAAGATAATTGCCCTTCTGGAAAAGAAAGGGGGAGTCAAAAAGAATCTAGCTTTCAATTATCTTCAGCATCAATATTTCATTTTAACTTGATTCAAACTCAGTTCATATGCCAAAATCATTTAAGAACTATAAAGATCAATCTTATGCACAAGGAAGAACTGAATTGAATGATGCACATTGTATCTAGGCCAAAATATTATACTTGTACATCCGATCAAATACTGTGTATATGTTTAAATTTCAAATTTTGCATATACTCAGTGTTTTGTCATCATCAAAAAGGGGGAGATTGTTGACCCCCTAATGGATTTTGATGAATACAAAACACTAGAGCATAATTCCATTATATCTTAACAATTTAATTAAGGAATTCATGTGTTTTATCTAGAATATTGTTGAGAAATGTCTAGGCAAGTTCCCATAATTTTTATGAATTCATTGAAGAACATTTTGAGTTAATGAAAAAGTTCAGGGACAGCCGAGACGTCTCCTGATAGTTTCAGAGACGTCTCTGGCACAAACAGGAAGAACTGGCACACTTGGAGACGTCCCCGGCACCTGCCGAGTCGTCCCCGCGTTAGCGGAGTCGACTCTCTCAGTAGCGGAGTCGACTCTCTCAGTGGCGGCAGAAAGGCAGTTTTCAAGAGATATGCGCGAGACGTCCCCACTGTACGCCGAGTCGTCCCCGCAGGTAAAAAGGAGAGTTCCCGAGTCGTCCCCAAGATAGCCGAGACGGCTCTCTCAGGGTTTTCCAGAGAATGGTTTTTTCGGTGATAAGGCAGCGGAGTCGACCCTGAGACAGCGGAGCCGTCCCCATGCATAAAGTGCAGACGAGCCGAGACGTCCCCTGAAAGAGCGGAGTCGACTCTCTCAGGAATTCCAGAGGACATGTCTTTCGGAGATAAAGAAGCGGAGTCGTCCCCAAGGCAGCGGAGTCGTCCCCACTCAAAAAGTGCAGACAAGCCGAGACGTCCCCGTAAAGTGCCGAGTCGACCCCAGACAACATAAAAAGTAAAATCCTGTAGGCGAGACGTCTCGTTGTAGCGGAGACGTCCCCGGAGCGCCTGGGACGCGACTGACAGCTTTTCAGGTTTGGTTTGAATTTCAAATCCTTCTCTTTTTGTTTCTAACGGCTATATTTGCTTTTTGGGCTATAAAAAGGGACCTCTTAAGTGGTTCTCAACAACTCTTCACCAACCAAAAGCTAGATCATTCAAGAGAGAAAGAAAGAAAAGCTCAAGGGAGTGAGTGCATTCAAGGAAGGAAATCAAGTATTTCAAGTCTCCCAAGCGATTTCAAGCTCAACCACTCTCGTGCGCTCGGGATTCGAAGCTCACACTCAACCCTACGCGCTCCACCTCGGAAGAATCAACATTCCCACGCTTCCAACGGCAAAAGGATTCTTCCGGGTTACATTATTCATAATTGTATATTTGCTTCTTAGAGCTTTTTTTCTTTTGTAAACTCTTTTATTGTGGTGCTTGTTCCAGTCAAGGGACTTGGAACAAGGGAAAGGCGTCCCAAGCCTAAGAGAAATTGGGGGTTTTAGGGTTTGTTGTGAGCCCGGTGTAAAACAACGAGTTGGGTAGTGAACTCGCAAAACTACCGTACTGTAATCTTGGATTATAGTGGAAATTCCCAAAGGCGCTTTGGGAGTGGATGTAGGAGCGGTGGAAGGCTCCGAACCACTATAAAACCGTGTGTTTGTGATTGACTCTTCTATCCTTTATCTTTATTTAGTTCATACATTTGCGTGTTTTATTTTTTAATTAGTTGAAAAAGTTTTAAAACACCCAATTCACCCCCTCTTGGGTGACCATCTCTGGGCAACAATCTACCACTCCATATGGCGTGGGGCCATTATAGGAAAGGAGGGGCGGACATCCCTCCTTTCTTTGTGTGTGTGAGAAGGAGGAGGGGCGGACGCCCCTCCTTCTTTCCTTCTTTGCTCCACACGCATGAAGGAAGGGCTCTCTCCCGTCCTTCCATACGTGGGTCTCCTAATCCAATTAGGATTTACATGGTCCCTCCTGATCATTTGAATTTTAATCAAATTAGAACCTAATGTGTCCTCCAAATTGATTTATGTAAATCCTAATCCAATTAGGACTTGAATTGAACTTCATAAATCAAGTTCCTGATCTAATAAGGAGTTTCAATTAATTAGGCCTTCCCATCCTTATCCAATAAGGTTAAACCTAATTTAATTAGGTCCAATTAAATCAATTAAATTGCAATCCAATTGTAGATCCTTCTTCCTTAACTCACTAACTCTTAGCGGGTTAATCCTTTTGTCAATCTAATTGACAATCAATTTTATTTGTAATTCTAAATCGCAATTCAACCATCGGAACGATCAAAATCTCTAATATGCGTGACCCCATAGGTTTTATTCTAAATAGTAGTGAGATATATTATGATCAATATCATAATATCATCGAAACTCTTTTCAATGGGTTGAAACAATTTCAACTCTACTCTTAGGGTTCACTGATCACCAAGTGAATGCCTTCGAGTCTCACAATCCACTAGTGACACCTAGCAGCATATAGTGACAATCCAGCAGAACGAGGGATGAAGCTCTCTAGGTGCAGTTAGCATATGATACAGTACCTCTATCATGGATCCTGACCTGACGGAAGTTATGGATAACTCGTCAAACTCCATCGTCTGTCTTATATCAGATTCATTTGACTCAAGTTCGAGATTGAAAATCTCTTTTTCCAGAACTGCTCTGGCCAAGGTCTTTCGAACTTAGTCTCATAAATTACATAGGATCTCTCCTAATCTATCAAGGTCGATAGATCCCATCTAGATGCAACCCTAATCCGACAGTGAACCTACTGCAGCCAATCTGCACCACAAGGACCCTTAGGCCCATGTTTATGTGCTCGTCAAACTACAGCAACCTCACCATGATTAGTTGAGGCATCGCAGGTCTAAGTAAAAGTCATACAACTGCAGCATCAAGTAAGTCACTGACGAGTGGATAGACATCCAAGTGACTTCTTGCTTTAGTCACGCTCAGTACCCTTGTTCTGTAACAAGCACTTGCATAATCACCCCAGTGTCCAAACACTATGGACTTAAGACTCGTTCATCGAGAAAGTGATCTGTGCACTAATCTCATCGGATCGATCACCGTCCTTCGTGATGATCCATCGATCAGGAGCTACTCAGGAATTAACTATTAATTACACATGCCTTAAATTCTCAACTCTTGAGAATATATGTTATTATTTATTAATTCCTAGGACAATTCATGGACACATTATAACACGAATGAACAAAATGCCTGATTTTATTAATTAATAAAAGATCAAGTACAAATTTCATGTCTCCAGAATAATTACAATACGTCTACCAAATTGGCTTTTAGAACATACTCCTAACAATCTCTCACTTGCACTAAAACCAATCAGATATATTGATAGAGACGCAACCAGCCCATCTAAAGATCCTTTGCATGGAATTGAAGGTCCTATGACTAGGGCCAAGACTAAGAGGATGAAACAAGCTTTGGAAAGCTGATCATAAAAATCAAAGGAAAAGAAGACCAATGTGAGATAGAGGCTGCACCTAATTGGGTCACTTTCATACAATTGGGTGAAGATGCTTTGAGTCCAACCTGAAGACAACACTTTGGAAAGTCCAAATCACATGACAAGAAGCATTCATGGGAAGGCCAACTTTCCTATTGTATTTGGATTTTCGTGCATATTTTTGGGGTGATTTTTCAGATGATATTTTGTATTCCCCAAGTCACATTCAGACTTTCTTGTAGTTCTCAAAGTCACTATAATTACTTTGGGATCTTTTCCTAAGTTCTGGTTACTTTTTTAGGAGTAGGTGTAACATGCATTTTTTCCAAGCCTTGGTAAACGCAGCCTTGGTAAATGCATGACAAGTAGTGCTATGTAATTTCCTAGGAGTTGCTTCTCTTTGAAGCCATTTCAGCCTTAAAATAGCACCTGATTGTACTTGAGGGAGGAGGACGCATGAATGAAATTTGAGAGTTTCTCTTATGTGAGAGCTTCACCTTTGTTCTTGGATTAGAACTTGATAGTGTTGGTTCTACCGGCAGGTCGCGGTTAGGGTCATGCTTCTTTTGATAACTTTGGTTCTACCGGCAGGTCGCGGTTAGGGTCAAGTTTCTCTTTGTGTGTTCTTATCATTTGGTATCAGAGCTCGGTTCCTGAAATCAGGTGTTTTCTATCCTTTGTGTGTTTATCTTGTTTAATTCGAAAAAAAAAAAGTGTTCCGCTGTTGTTTATCTCTATATCCTTGGTGACATCTTCCTTTAATCGATTTGTGTCATCTTCCTTTGTTCTTTTCTGTTCTGCTATTTCAAAAAAAAAATAGAGAAGAAAGAAAGAAAAGGAAGAAGAAAGGAAGAAAGAAGAAGAAGAAAAGAGAAAAAAAAAATTCGGGGTAGATTTTGCTTCTAATTTCCTTGTTGGTTCTTTAACACTTCCATTGAATTGTTCTCAATTCAAACCTTCCTTGAACCCCTTGTTGGTTCTAATTAAATTGTTCCTTGCGAGTTCTTGTTCCTAAGGTTATCATCGACTCCTTACTGTTTTCTGTTATGTAGAAACATCCAAAAGGTTCTTATTTAAGAGCTCATAAGGTGAAGCTGAGTGGTAAAAGTCAAGAGGGTGAGATCATCATCAAGAAAAAGCCATAAAAGAGTGTCCACCAGAGAGAGGAGTGTGTGAGGACCTATTCTGTTTATACTAATCTTTTGATTGCAGCAGACAAAGATGAGTAGTGAAGGTAGTGAACAACCAGATGTTGATATGAAGTTATGGATGAAAGTCATTGCTGATCAACTTACTAAGCTTGGTGCACGAATGAATGAGTTGGAATCACCAAGCAGACTCAAACCTTTGAGGGGCGGATGTTTGAAGAAGGAGAAGAAGAGGAGTATTCGGATGGAAGAAGTAATGGAAGGAGGCAAAGAGATGAATCAAGAAAAGACAGTCATTTGGGAAGTATTAAGATGACAATCCCTGCATTCCAAGGTAAAAATGATCCTGAATTATATTTAGAGTGGGAGAGAAAGGTTGAACATGTGTTTGAATGTCATAATTATTCCGAGGAGAAGAGGGTTAAACTAGCCATTGTTGAGTTCCATGATTATGCTAGTATTTGGTGGGATCAAATTGTGACTAGTAGACGTAGAAATGGGGAGAGGCCTATTGGTACATGGGATGAGATGAAGGCTGTCATGAGAAAAAGATTTGTACCCAGCCACTACTATAGAGATTTGCACAGGAAATTGCAAAGTCTAACTCAAGGCTCCATGAGTGTGGAAGATTACTATAAGGAGATGGAAAAGCCATGATTAGAGCCAATGTTGAAGAAGACCGAGAGGCAACTACGGCTAGATTCATTGGAGGTTTAAAGAAGGAGATAGCTGATGTGGTAGAATTGCAACATTATATAGAGATGGAGGATTTGCTGCACAAAGCTATTCTAGTGGAAAGGCAATTGAAAGCTAAGAGTACTTCCAAATTTACTACTAGTTCTTCATGGAAATCGAATTGGCAAAACAAACAAATCTGTGTCAAAGCCAAAAGAAGATGCAAAGGCCAAAAATTCGATTGCTGCACTAAAGGTAAAATGGAAACTAATTCATCCTCTAGATCTCGTGATATCAAAAGTTTCAGGTGTCAAGGAGTTGGACATATTGCTCCTCAATGTCCAAATAAAAGAGCCATGATACTACTGGATAATGGAGACATAGAGAGTGTGAGCTCAAGTGATAAATGACATGCCACCATTGGAGGATTGTAGTGATGTTGAAGTTGCTGAACCTGTTGTTGGAGATGTGCTTGTTACTAGGCGTGCTCTCAACATGCAACCTAAGACGGGTGGTAATGAGGAGCAACGTGAGCATATATTTCATACAAGATGCCATATAAACGACAAGGTATGCAGCTTAATCATTGATAGTGGAAGTTGTACTAATGTTGCTAGCACCTTGTTGGTTGAAAAATTGAGTTTGCCCACATTAAAGCACCCTAATCCATATAGACTTCAGTGGCTGAATGATTGTGGAGACATAAGGGTGACTAAGCAAGTGATGATTTCATTTTCCATTGGTAAATACAAGGATGAAGTTCTTTGTGATGTGGCACCTATGCATGCTGGACATCTACTTCTTGGGCGTCCGTGGTAATTTGATAGAAGGGTTATTCATGATGGGTACAAAAATAGATACACTCTTGTTATGAACAATCACACCATTGTTTTAACACCTCTCCAACCAACCGAGGCCTATGCTGATCAAATCAGAATTACAAGAGAGTGTAAGTTGAGAGAGGAGCAATTGAGCATTCAAGAAAAAGAGAGGAAAGATAAGAAAAATGAGAGTGAGCAGAAGAAAGAAAAGAATAAATCAGAATCCAAAGAAGAGAAAAAAAAAGAGAGTGAGTGCATTTGCAAGCAAAAGAGAGGTTGAGAGTGCCTTGTTAGCAAAAGAGCAGCTACTTGTGCTCATACACAAGGATGTTTATTTCACTAACGAACTCAATTCTTCTTTGCCTAGTATGGTTGCTTCTTTGTTACAGGAATTTGGTGATATTTTTCCAGAAGAAATCCCCCATGGATTACCTCCTACAAGAGGTATTGAGCATCAGATTGACTTAATTCCAGGTTCTTCAATCCCAAATAGACCAGCCTACAGAACAAGTCCAGAGGAAGCAAAAGAAATTCAAAGGCAAGTAGATGAGTTGCTGCAAAAAGGATTTGAGGAAGAGTCTTAGCCCATGTTCTGCTCCTGTGATCTTGGTTCCAAAGAAAGATGGGACGTGGCGCATGTGTACGGACTGCCGAGCCATAAATAAAATCACTGTAAAGTATCGATATCCTATCCCTAGATTGGATGATATGCTTGATGAATTGCATGGTTCGTGTGTGTTTTCTAAAATAGATTTGAAGAGTGGATACTATCAAATTCGCATGAAAGAAGGTGATGAATGGAAAACAGCTTTTAAAACAAATATGGTTTATATGAGTGGATGGTGATACCATTTGGCTTATCTAATGCACCCAGCACCTTCATGAGGTTAATGAACCATGTTTTGCGTTCTTTCATTGGGAAATTGTTGTAGTGTATTTTGATGATATTTTGATTTATAGCAAAACCTTAGATGAACATGTTAATCATTTGCATGTTGTTCTTAATGTTTTGAGAGAAAACAAATTATATGCTAATCTTAAAAAGTGTTCATTCTGCCATGAATCTGTTGTGTTTTTGGATTTTGTTGTAAGCTCGAAAGAAATAAGTGTGGATGAGGAGAAGGTAAGGGTAATTAGAGAATGGCCTACACCTAAGAATGCAAATGGGGTAAGAAGTTTTCATGGTTTAGCAAGTTTTTTAGAAGTTTGTAAAGAACTTTTAGCTCTATTGCTGCACCTTTGAATGAACTTGTTAAAAAGAATGTTGTGTTTAAGTGGAATGATGTGCATGAGGAAGCTTTTAATTCATTAAAAGAAAAAATTGACCAATGCACCTTTGTTTGTTTGCCTAATTTTGATAAAGCTTTTGAAATTGAATGTGATGCATCTGGTTGGTATAGGGCCGTACTAATGCAGGACTCTAAACCAATTGCTTACTTTAGTGAAAATCTAATGGGCATCATGAATTATTCCACGTATGACAAGAGTTGTACGCTTTGGTGAGAGCTTTGCAAACTTGGCAACACTACTGTGGTCAAGAGAATTTATAATTCATTCTGACCATCAAAGCTTGAAGTTCTAAGATCTCAAGGTAAGCTTCAAAAAAAGACATGCCAAGTGGTTGGAATTCATTGAGATGTTTTCTTATGTAATCAAGTACAAGAAGGTAAGGAAAACATAGTGGCTGACGCATTGTCCAGAAGGTATGCATTGCTTACTTCTTTGCAAACTAAATTACTTGGTTCGAGTTATAAAGGACTTATATGCTAAGATTCTAACTTTGGCCAAGTATGGGATTCTTGTTCTAAACATGCTTTTGGGACTATTATAGGCATGATGGTTTCTTGTTTAAAAAAAAAATAGTTGGTGTGCCTGTTTGTTCCTTGCGTGAAATACTAGTTAGAGAAAGTCATGGTGGTGGATTGATGGGACATTTTCCGATAAAAAGACTTTAGAAATAGCATGAGCATTTTTATTGGTCTAACATGAAGCATGATGTGCAATCTGTCTGTGATAAGTGCATAGCAGTAAACAAGCTAAATCTAAAGTCATGCCCCATGGCTTCTATACACCTTTGCCTGTGTCTAATCAACCTTGGACTGATATTTCAATGGATTTTGTGTTAGGATTACCTCGATCTCAAGGGGCAAAGATAGTATATTTGTCGTTATTGATAGGTTTAGTAAAATGGCACATTCATTGCATGTTCTAAACCAATGATGGCAACACATATTGCTGATCTGTTCTTTAAAGAAATAATGTGCTTGCATGGATTGCCTAGAACAATAGTAAGTGATAGGGATGTGAAGTTCTAAGTCATTTTGAAAACTTTGTGGAATAAACTAGGAACAAAACTCTTATTTTCTACTGTTGCACATCCTCAAACGGATGGACAAACTGAAGTAGTAAATAGAACACTTACTACCTTGTTGCGTGCTATCATTCAAAATTGAAAAATTGGAGAAATGCTTGCCACATGTTGAGTTTGCTTATAATAGAACTGTTCATTCTACTACTTCTTATTCTCCTTTTGAAGTTGTGTATGGCTTTAATCCTTTGACTCCTTTGGACATCTTACCTTTGCCTACTAATGAGTTGTACCAATTTGATGGTAAGAAAAAGGCGGATACTATTAGAGTTGCGTGCAAAAGTTCGAGCCAACATTGAGAGGAAGAATGAGCAATATGCAAAGCAAGCAAATACAGGGGCGTAATTAAAGTTTTTTTTGAACCGGGAGATTGGGTTTTAGGTTCATATGAGGAAGGAGAGTTTCCCACTCAAAGAAAATCTAAGCTGCAAACAAGAGGAGATGGACCCTTCCAAGTTCTAGAGAAGATCAATGACAATGCTACAAGCTGGACTTGCCAAGTGAAATGGTAATGTAAATGCTACCTTTAAGTGGCTGATCTATCTTTGTTTGATGTAGGTGATGAACTGATTCGAGACGAATCCTTATTTGAAGAGGGAGGGAATGATAGAGACGCAACCAGCCCTCTAAAGATCCTTTGCATGGAATTGAAGTCCTATGACTAGGGCCAAAGACTAAGAGGATGAAACAAGCGTTGCCCAGAGATGGTCACCCAAGAGGGGGTGAATTGGGTGTTTTAAAACTTTTTGCCTAATTAAAAATAAAACACACAAATGTATGAACTAAAGTAAAAGATAGAGGTATGAGAACAATCAATCGCAAACACAAGGTTTTATAGTGGTTCGGAGCTTCCACTGCTCCTACATCCACTCCCCAAAGCACCTTTGGGAATTTCCACTATAATCAAGATTACAGTCCGGTAGTTTTGCGAGTGCACTACCCAACTCGTTGTTTCAACCGGCTAACAACGAACCCTATAACCCCAATTTCACCTAGGCTTGGGACGCCTTTCCCTGTTCCAAGTCCCTTGACTGGAACAACACAAACCAAAGGTTTTACAAAAGATTTGAAAGCTCTAAATAAGCAAATATGACAATAGAGAAATATTAAAACCCGAAGAACCCTTTGCCGTTGGAAGCGTGGGAAATGATGGTTCCGATGTGGATCCGTTGGCTTGAATGGAGCTTTGAGCCGAGCGGAAGAGAGTAGTTGAGCACGAAATTAGTTGGGAACTTGAAAGCACTTGATTTCTTTCACTTGATGCACTAACTCTGAACCTCTCTCTCTCTTGCTCTCTCTTGAATGATCTTGTGTTGGTGGTGAGAGGTTGTTGGAAAGCACTTAAGCTCCTTTTTATAGCCCAAAAAGCAAATATGCCGTTAGAGATAAAGTTAAAGAAGTTTGAAATTCAAACCAACCGCAAAAAGTGTCAGTCGCGTCCCAGGCGCTCCGGAGCGTCTCCGCTTCAACGCGAGACGTCTCGGCTGTATAAATTTACTTTTGACGTTGTTTGGGGTCGACTCGGCGCTTTACGGGGACGACTCTGGAAATGAACCGTTTGAATACTTGTTTTTTCTGTTTTTTCTGAGAGAGTCGCCTCTGCACTTTACGGGGACGTCTCGGGACGTTATGCTTTTTGCATGGGGGACTCCGCTGCTTGGGGACGACTCCGCCGTTATACTCCGAAAACAAGTCTTCTGGAATTCTCTGAGAGAGTCGACTCCGCTCTTTCGAGGGACGTCTCCGCTGCCTTATCACCGAAAAAGACATCCTCTGGAATACCCTGAGAGAGTCGACTCCGCACTCTCT
>NW_024068632.1:0-105711 GCF_009389715.1 Phoenix dactylifera
CGTGTGAATTAATGAGTTGCCGTGGATGACTGGACGGAGTTGAATGAGTCAACGAGTTGCTGTGGGTGACCTGAGATTTTGAGTAAGCTGGAGGTCCGTGGAGATCGTGCGTATTTAATTATTGACAGTCGCTCAGATGGAGATCACAGGATTAGATCCTGGGAGAGGAGCTTGATTCCCGATGGAGTGGAGAGGTCTGCTTCATTCTTTGACTAGACCTTCTTCGGACCTAAGGTCGATCAAGGCCGCACGGCTGTGAGCTCCGAGGTCGGGCGCGTTGGGGTCGGGCGCCTCTAAGGTCGGGAGCCTTGAGGGTTGCTGCCATAGCGCCCGTCATCACATGCCGGTGATGCATCCACGTGCTTCGGGGCAATCCATTTTTCCTCCAACACTACCCCCGACTTCCGAGTCCGAGCCGCTTGTGAGCTCGGGCAAAGAAAGTAATTGTCTTTATTATACTGGTGGGACCAGGTAGCTTTACATTGCTCCGCCGTTTCGTGCGCTTCGGGGCATCTTTAATGAGGGCTTGAGGGCACAAGGCGACGCCCTTTTGCTTTTCGAGGCGGTTTTGAGCCGCGGGCTCATGATGAGGCTCCGGCACCCGACGGAGCGCCGCTTCAATTTTGTTTTTAAAGCGTCGATCCAGGTTGATACGCCGCTTCAATTTTCGGGGCCGACACGTGGCGCGATCTAGACAGAAGGCCAGATCTGGCGCTGTAGATCTGGGCCATCGGAGGGGTCTATATAAACCTCGGCCTGGCCCTAAAAGCTCTCATTTGGCCGCCGCTGTTGTTGCTTTCCTCTTCTTCCATCTTCTTTCCCCTTTTTCCTCCAGTTGTCGCTCAGTCTTTCCCGGCGGTGCTCTAAGGTGATTTCCGACGGTCGTCTTGATCTCTTCCCTTTGGTCGGCGGTATTTCCGGTGAAACCCATAGTAGGTTTTCTTCCCTCATTTGCTCGGGGGGTTTTTGTCTTTCTGCTTCTTTCTTTCCTTCCTCCTTCTTTGTTTTTCTCTCGGAGATGGGTCACGGTCTGGACGAAGTCGGGTCCGGCTTGACTAAGGAGGAGTTGGAGTTGATCCATGCCCGATTTTTTCCTCAACGCGGGTTTCATCTTAAGCCTGCTGGGTCGGAAGATCGGGTGACGAGACCTCCTCCAGGTCGGATCGGGGTGTACATAGAAACACTCTGGGCTGGCCTGCGCTTCCCCCTACACGGGTTCATGAACAAGATCCTGGTAGCGTATCAGCTTGTCCCAGCGCAGCTCGCTCCGAACTCGTGGAGGACCATCATCGGTTTCTTATCCCTTTGCCTCGCGCACGGGATACTGACCTCGGTGAACGTCTTTTGCCGGTGGATGGGGAATGGCTCTACCTCGCCCTTCGGGGTGGTAGGCCGTTCTTCCGAGGTGTTCCTTCCTCCATTCATGGGTGGAAAGAGAAATTTTTCTTTCTTTCCTCCAAGCGCACATGGGGATTTGACCCGAGGTGGGGGCAGCCTCGGCTCAAGGCCATCAATAAGCTCCCCAAGCTTTCGGCGGACGAGCAGAGGGTCCTCGATGCTCTTCATGGCCTCTAAGGAGACATTCTTCTGAACGACCTCCTGAGTGAGAAGGCCCTAGTAAACGTCGGCCTGAGCTCAGCGCGCTCCGAGGGTAAGGGCGGTTTCACTGCTCCTCCTCTGTCTTGTCATCCTTATCTTATTTGTTCCTTCTTCTTTTTTATCATCATTTTTTGGTGCCTATCTGACACTTGAGGTTTTTTTTCTTTCCAGATATTACACAAATAGTGACGAGCAACGCGGCCCTCTTCGCCAGGTATAAGAAGAGGGTGTTGCTGGAAATTGGACCCAGAGGTGACCACTGGCTGAGGAGGGGGAGCTCCAGTGTGGGAGGTATGTCAGCGGGCTGCATCCTCCGGAGGACCCGCAAAAAGCCGGTGGCTGGGGTTCCCGACGCCAGCCCTCCAATGCTTAAGTCATAGGGGGCTTTTGCGGACAAAGAGAGAGAGAGATTGCCTGCCAGGTCTAAAAGTCCTTCTTTAAAGAGGAAGAAGTTCTCCTTTTATAGGAGGAATACAGGGTTACATGTGATGTGACTGGACGAATTAATGAGTTACGGTCATGATTGGATGTGATCGTATGAATTAATGAGTTGCCGTGGGTGACTGGACGGAGTTGAGTGAGTCAACGAGTTGCCGTGGGTGGCCTGAGATTTTGAGTAAGCTGGAGGTCCGTGGAGTTCGTGTGCATTTAATTGTTGACAGTCGCTCAGGCGGAGATCGCGGGATTAGATCCTGGGAGAGTGGGAGAGGAGCTTGATTCCCGGTGGAGTGGAAAGGTCTGCTTCATTCTTTGACTGGACCTTCTTTGGACCTAAGGTCGATCAAGGCCGCATGGCTGTGAGCTCCGAGGTCGGGTGCGCTGGGGTCGGATGCCTTGAGGTCGGGCGCCCTGAGGTCGGGTGCCTCTGAGGTTGGGCGCCTTGAAGGTTGCTGCCGTGGCACTCGTCATCACGTGCCGGCGATGCATCCACGTGCTTCGGGGCAATCCATTTTTCCCCCAACATTTATTATCCTCATTTATTGGTTAAATCTGCCTCAACGACAGTCTGATGTGATCTTTAGGTTCCAGAAGTTATTTTGTTTTAAGAAGCTATCTTTCTTGATTGTTCTCTTGCATAGTGATACTATTATATAATATATATCAGAAGTTTTTGTTAACAGGCAAAAACAACAGGAAATTCAGCCTGATGGAAGTGAATCTGGTGCAGAAGAGAATGAAATATTTTTGGGGTTATATGATATGCCTGGTAATGAAATTTTGTTATCTGGAACTTTCTTTTCTAAGCATGGTCTATCAAACTTGCTTAGCAACTGATTGATTTACACAAGCAGTTGAAGCAAAGAATTGTTTGGATGGTGGGTTCAATAAAGATGACACTTCAAAGTATGTTCTGAAGCCTCCTGCCAATTTACTTGTACTAGAAGGAGATTGTTTAGATACCAGTTGTGATGCTAGCGAATTAGAATCATATCTGGTAATATTATGTTAACCATGCGAATTTTGCCATAACTTGAACAATTTTATCTTATTTTCTGATGCTGTTGTTTAATCATGTTTTCCCATAGTTAGCAACCTGTGATTTTAATGGAGATTTTCTTCTGCTGGACCCCTGTGATGCGGGAGCTGTCTATGATTCTTTAAAAACAAATGCTGCTGGTAAAGAAAACATTGCACCCCATGGAGGCAGCTCAGTCAAGTCTAAATCTTGCCACAGTATTGGGAAGAACCAAGGCATCAATCTAAATCAAGTATTGGGAAGAACCAAGGCATCAATCTAAATCAAAATACACTGAGCAACTATGTATTTGAAGTTGACAATAATAATCATTGGTCTGGACTGCATGTTGACCCTGATCATCCTGATGGCGATATGTGCTGTGTAGAGAAACCAAATTTAGGATGTTCAAATGTTATGAATGATTCTGATGATAATAATAATGATCCATGGAACCCTCTAAATCCTCATGAGCCTAGGAACTTGAAAATATAACCATTATGAAAGGTATGTTAGTTTCTTTTTTTCCCCACCAAGATATCTTGGTGCTGTGTACGACGTCGTTGTAACTGATTCCATTATTTCTACGAAAATCAGAATGCTTAACTTAACTGTGTGCATATGACTCATATCTGTGTGCAGTAAACGATAAACTGTGTGCAAAGATGTTGCCTAGATAGACAACCCAAGAGGGGGGGTGAATTGGGTTTTTTAAAATAATTTGCAACTAAAATATTTGTGGAAGACTAATTAAGACTTTAGCAAGATGATTAGTTAGTTGCTATGTGTTGTGAGTGAGATGAGAGTAAGAGAAAGGAACAAACAATCACAAACACAAGGTTTTTATAGTGGTTCGGAGCTAACCCTTGCTCCTACGTCCACTCCCCAAGTCTCACTTGGGAATTCACTATAACCCCCTGGATTACAGTCGGTTGTTTTACAAGCTCACAACCAAACTTGTTGTTTTACGAGCTCACAACGAACTCGGTCGGTTTTCCCTAGCTCACCGACTAGAACCACCCCGATTGTTTTCCCGGGATCACAATCGAACCCTTACACGTTGGTTTTAACCTAGGCTCACCAACCAACCTCTACACCCTTGATTCAATCCCCCGATTGAACCAAGCTAAGACAATATGCTAATAATGAGGACAAACAGAAAAACAGAGCTTCTCAAAAGCAAATATACAGCAATATTAATAAAAGCAAAGTTAAGAGCCCTCAAACGCGTTTAAGTTGGAGAAGAGAAAGGGCTTCTTGAACTTCGGGTCTCCTCTTGAAATTCTGGACGACTTGAAGGCAGGAGGAGATCTCTTTCAATGTTGGGAAGATGTGGTTGGAAGGAGTTAATGGCGCTCTTCCCTCTTTTCGTTGAAAAAACCACTTGCAGAGAATGAATGCTTGATCTTTTTGAATGGAATGGTAGTTCTCTGCCTTGCTACAGTCCTCTGTGGCTATTTAATCCATCCCCCACGGAAACTAGCCGTTAGACACCTTTTTCTGCACGTTCTGCACACTCTGCACAACCTGACAATATGTCCATTGGGGGTCGGAGTCGACTCGCGCGATCTGGAGTCGACTCGGCTGTAGCGGGAGTCGACTCATGCTTTTCTGGAGTCGGCTCGGCAACTATTCCGGATTTGAATTAAAGTGACCTCCTCGACTGGGAGTCGACTCGACTTAACCTAGAGTCGACTCGCCAACTTCTGGAGCTGACTTGGCATTCTCGGAGTCGGCTCATCCCATGAAGTTCATGGAGCTAATTTTCAACTTGGCCCACTCGAGTCGACTCGACAGTCCTGGGAGTCGACTCGGCGCTCAGAGCCCGAACTCCCGATCTTCTGTCATTCGCCTCGTCCAGTCTTGGAGTCGACTCGGACTGTTCCGGAGTCGACTCGGCTCTCAGTTTCCGAAACATACCCTTCTGCCATGGAGTCGACTCGAGCTGTCTGGGAGTCGACTTGGCTCTCAGAGACAATAATTTGGTCTTCTGTCTTTTTGGGATCGCGCTGTCTCGGAGTCGACTCGCGCATTGCGGGAGTCGACTCGAATCTCAGAGTCCGAAAACTGCTCTCTGACTTTTGCCTTGTGAACCACTGAGAGTCGACTCTCGCTTTCTTTGGAGTCAACCTGCCAACCATCGGAGTCGACTCGCGTTCCACAGGAGTCGACTCGAATCTCAGGGTCGAAAATCGCTCTCTGACTTTTCTGTCTGTAACTCCTTGGAGTCGACTCATATTACTCCGGAGTCGACTCGGTAAGCATCGGAGTCGACTCGCGCACTTCAGGAGTCGACTCGCTGACAGGTTTTGAGTTGATGCTTTCTGTTTGTCTGTCTGTTCTCAGTCGGAGTCGGCTCGTAATGATCCGGAGTCGACTCGAGCCCGTGCCAGTGATTCTGATACGCTTGGAGTCGACTCGTAATATTCTGGAGTCGACTCGAGTCTCAGACTTTGGTTCAAACTGACTTCTTAACTTATCCAAACTATCTTGAACCAAATCTAGAGACACTTAGACAAGATTTTCACTGAAACACTCAATTGAATTCATTAGTAAACAAAAGATATACTCAAATGCTTTGAGCTCATCAAAATCAAATAGGGTTTTAATCAATCACTCCACAATCTCCTCCTTTTTGATGATGACAAAACATTGAGTATATGTAAAGTGAATTGCTCAATAAACAGGAAAATAAAATCCATAAATGAATTCAAGTGTCTGGTTATTTAATTTATCCAAGCTTGAAAGGTGTGAAACAATAAATTTTGGAGTTAAAGCTCCCCCTTTCATTTTGGTTATTTTAGCTTTCTTAAGAAAATTCAGATTCTCCCCCTCAACATATGCATTCATCTTTGTTTTGGTTCTCTGAATTTTCTTTTAATGCATTGAAGTTTTTGGGCTGAAATTTTTGGTTTTTAGAGGAAAAATCTGTCAATTTGTTCTTGAGTTGGATTCAACTAATCTCCGAATATTCCTTGAATAGATTCTGGAGATTACTCCATTAGGAGCCCCAACAGAGAGATAATGAGCCTCGAGGTACCAAATCCACTAAGAACAAATTTCATTTTGATTCTTTTTATGTTGATTCCATTTACATATCTATTAAGTATTTCTCCCCCTTTTTGTCATCGTATCAAAAAGGAGGTAAGCAGAACACACAATCAATCATAGATCAAATTGAAGAGAATATGTCTACTCATTGTATTGATTTGTATGTAAAGACATTTTAGAATACAATAAGTAAAACAAAAAAAGATACATGTCAAAATAACACAAAATGATCTAAGGCTTCCTCGAGGAGGATGCGGGTCCCCGAGGCATGCGCTCTGCAAGTAGTGTGACTGCATTGGTGACATGCTCGAGCTGTCGGATAATGGTCGAGGTGGCCCTGCTATGTGTCGTATCGAGCTCGGTCACCGACTTCTGAAGTGTGTCCAGCTTGTCGATGAGCACATTCGCCAAGCGCTCGGCCCTCTGGGTAGTGGTGCCCATATCCTGTCGGACGTTATCGCGCATCTTCCGAGTGGTGCTCGAGACTTCGCTCATGCTATGGAACTGGGCTTGGACCAGGAACCTTACATTGTCGATCTCTTTCCGCACATGGGCCGTCATCTCAGCCACGGCGGACAGGGAAGGGACCAACGCTGAAGAAGGTGCAGGAGAAGGAGCAGGCACTGAACCCCGGAGCTCCCTAAGTAGGTCGTCCCGGAGATCTCTAACTATCTCCTGCCGCAACTCCCGGAGCTGCTCAGGAGCGATCCGGACCTCCATGGGCTGAGTAGGTGGAGCTGAGGAGGAGGGTCCGGCTGAGGTGGAGGGTACTGGAGTGGAAGGCTGAGTGGGATAGTCAGAATCAGGGTCTGGACTAGGAGAATGTCTGGTGGTATGTGTGGAGGTAGAAGACTTCCTAACCCATGTCCCCTCTACCTTCCGAAAGCCCATCCTGTGCAGGGTTCCCGCTCACGTGCGATCTGTCCATTGCAATGCACCAGAGGGTTCCCCCTCAGGAATAGGGATCTCGGCCTCCCTAAACAACAGGGTGAACATCATGCCGTAGGGAGGGTGAGCCTAGGTCTATCTAGTGGCTCACATAGATATCTATAAATAAGTTTTGGAAAGTTGACTGGGGTGTCCTGGAGAATATAGAACATAAGGGCGAGGTCCCTCTCAGAAACAAAATCGAAGCGGCCAGTCTTCGGGAAGAAGGACCTAGACAGGATGCTCAGGAGGATCCGCACCTCAACTGGAAGTGAGCTAGCGGATACCTCAACTAAGGGGGACTGAGGTGGATAACCTAGAATGGCCGTAAGGGCCTCAGTCCTATTCTCGGGGTGTGTGGGAGCCACCCCTACTTGTGGAAGGTGGAGGATTTGGGCAATGATATCCTCCGAGATGAACAAAGGGACACCGGCTACCGTGCCCTCTATACCCCCATCTCCCCTATGGACGGTACCATAAAACTCTCTAACTAGTCCAGGGTATGTGGGGAGATCTAGGGTAAGGAAATACTCTAGTCCCTAGACTCGCAACCTCTCTCCTATCGTAAAGCCCTCCCGGGAGAGATAGTCGAAATCGACGTATCTCCCGGTGGAGACCGCCTTCCCGGCACACGGCCTCGAGGGAACGGCCCTCGGCGGGGAACGAGCCGGAGGTTGTGGCCTCACGGGGTCGTTCCGGGCCTTGGAACGCCGCTCGGCCCCGGTCGCGGAATGGGGCCTCTTCCGGCTTGGGACAGTGGTTTTGCGAGGCATGGTTGACTTAGAACGGGATGAAAACCTAATGGACGATGAAAAATCGATGGAAAAAGGACCTAGAGGCGGCCGGAGACGTTCTAGGAGTCGACTCTAGGGTTTTGAACAGTGGCGGCGGTGAAAAGATATGTTTTCTAAACGATGGAGTTAGGATTAAAAAGTCGGATCCCGACTGCGAGTCGACTCCACTGAGTCGCGAGTCGACTCGACCTCGAGTCGACTCCAAAATATGCGCGAGTCGACTCTCCTTATGCGCCTGTTTACCTCGAGTCGACTTCCAACTGTATGCGAGTCGACTCCCCCTCTGCTGCCATCGTTCTCGAGTCGACTCCCGTAAATGTGCGAGTCGACTCCCCCTTACGAGCCGACTCTGAAACTTGCTCGAGCCGTCTCGAACTCTGGCACGCACCTAAAAATCATGCTATGTTCGTGCCGAATGAGGGAAAATCACTAAGTTATGATCTGATTTGATGATCATTGTAAAGAAACTCTAAATTAACCATGATCTAATCATCAAAATCAATGAACTAGTGGAAAATACCACTAGGATGGATCAATCACTCCTAATCCCCTCCTAAGCACACTAAATCTCTCTTCACTTAGGGGTTTTGTAAAAATGTCAGCTAATTGATCATCAGTGCAAACAAATTGTAGTGTCACATCACCATTCAGTACATGATCTCTTATGAAGTGATGTCTTATCTCAATATGTTTAGTTCTTGAATGCTGAATTGGATTTTTAGTTAGATTAATGGCACTTGTATTATCACAATTAATGGGTATTTTATCTTGTTTAATGCCATAATCTTCTAATTGTTGTTTGATCCACAAGATTTGAGCACAACAACTCCCGGCTGCAACATATTCAGCTTCAGCAGTAGATAATGCAACCGAGTTTTGTTTCTTGCTAAACCATGATATTAAGTTTTCTTCTAGGAATTGACATGACCCGCTGGTGCTTTTTCTATCAAGTTTACATCCAGCAAAGTCTGAATCTGTATATCCTATTAAGATCAGGCTAGATTCTTTAGAATACCATAAACCTATATTCTTAGTTCCTATTAGGTATTTAAAGATTCTCTTAACTGCAATTAGATGTGATTCCTTAGGATTAGACTGATATCTAGCACACATGCAAACACTAAACATGATATCAGGTCTACTTGCAGTAAGATACAATAAAGATCCTATCATACCTCTATATAGTTTCTGATCTACAGATTTACCTGATTCATCTTGGTCTAATTTGCATGAAGAGCTCATGGGGGTGCTGATTGACTTGTTCCCCTCCATATCAAACTTTTTAAGTATCTCCTTGATATATTTGGCTTGATTGATGAAGATGCCTCCTTCAGACTGTTTGATTTGAAGCCCGAGGAAGTAGTTCAGCTCTCCCATCATGCTCATCTCAAATTCACTCTGCATCAAATCAGCAAATTCTTCGCAGAGGTGATTGTTAGTAGCACCGAAAATAATATCATCAACGTAAATCTGCACTAATAACATATCTTTGTTTTGCTTTTTCAGAAATAGTGTTGTATCTACATTACCCCTAGAGAACTCATGTTCTAATAGGAATTTGCTAAGCCTCTCATACCATGCTCTAGGTGCTTGTTTCAAACCATAAAGTGCTTTGTTCAATTTATATACATGATTAGGGTATTGATGATTTTCAAAACCAGGAGGTTGTTCTACATATACCTCCTCATTAATATACCAATTTAAAAATGCACTTTTTACATCCATTTGAAATAGTTTGAAGTCCTTAGAGCATGCATATGCTAATAATAATCTAATAGCCTCAAGTCTAGCTACAGGAGCAAAGGTTTCATCAAAATCTATACCTTCTTCTTGATTATAGCCCTTTGCTACTAGTCTAGCCTTATTCCTTATGACAATTCCATTTTCATCAAGTTTATTTTTATAAATCCATTTGGTACCTATAATTGGATATTCAGAAGGTCTTTCAACTAGATTCCATACTTTGTTTCTAGTAAATTGGTTTAATTCTTCTTGCATTGCATTTATCCAATTTACATCTTTTTCAGCTTCTTCTATGCGTTTAGGCTCAAAATGTGAAACGAAAGCTAGATGATTGTTTAAGTTCCTAAGGGATGCTCTAGTCCTAATAGGTTGAGACGGATCATCTAGAATTAATTTCTTAGGATGCCCATGAGCATACCTCCAAGCTTTGGTTAGCCCATGATCTACTATAGTCTCTTGGCTTGATGATGCATCTTCAATTAATTTTTGACTGTTATCTTGTAATGTCATCTCGTCAATCTTTTCTTCAAGAATTTCCGTATCATCATCAAAATTAACTCTCTTACTAGAAGAGATATCACTAGAATCATCGAAGACAACATGTATGGATTCTTCTATAACTAGGGTTCTTTTATTAAAGACTCTATATGCTTTACTAATTGTAGAGTACCCTAAGAATATGCCCTCATCAGATTTAGAATCAAATTTTCCTAGATTATCTTTTCCATTATTATGAACAAAACACCTACATCCAAAGATATGAAAATAGTTTACCTTTGGTTTTCTGTTTTTCCAAAGTTCATAAGGTGTTTTCTTTATAATAGGTCTCAATAAAACTCTATTTAATATATGACAAGAAGTATTAATGGCTTCTCCCCAAAAGTACTTAGGGAGGTTACTTTCACATAACATAGTTCTAGCCATTTTCTCTAGAGTTCTATTTTTCCTCTCCACAACTCCATTTTGTTGTGGTGTCCTAGGTGCAGAAAAATTATGTGTTATCCCCTTTTTACTACAAAACTCATCAAATAAATAATTTTCAAATTCGGTACCATGGTCACTTCTAATAGCTACTACTGAAGTATCTCTAGCATTGGTTACTTCTTTATGAAATTTCTTGAAAACTGAAAAAGCTTGATCCTTATGAGCTAAGAACATGACCCAAGTGTATCTAGAATAATCATCTACAATAACTAGACCATATTTATTTCCACCTAGGCTTGTTGTTCTAGTTGGTCCGAATAGGTCCATGTGTAGTAGTTCTAGAGGTCTAGAGGTAGAGACACAATTTATAGATTTAAAGGAGTTCCTTGATTGTTTGCCAAATTGACATGCTTCACATATTTTATTCTTTTCAAACTTTAATTTTGGCAAACCTATCACAGAATCTCTTTTAACTAGTTTAGATATTGTGTCTATGCTTGCATGACCTAACTTACGGTGCCATAACCAACTAGCATCATTATCCTTAGTTTCATTAACAACTAAACACGGGTTGTGTTTGGCAAGCTCCTCAAGGTCTACAACATACACATTTCCACGTCTTATTCCTTTAAAAACTAAGCTATTGTCATTTGGGTTTGTTATGATGCATAGTGATGGTTTAAACATAACATTATAACCTCTATCACATAATTGACTAATGCTTAATAAATTATGCTTAAGACCATCAACATATCGAACATTATCAATAAAAGTAGAAGGGGTAATTTGAACTTTACCTATACCAATGATGTGACCTTGGTTATTGTCTCCAAAAGTCACAGCACCTCCCTTCTTAGCTTCAAGGGTGAAGAATTGATCCTTGTCACCCGTCATGTGTCTTGAGCAGCCACTATCCAAGTACCAGCAATTTTTGTTGACCTTGGCTGCAAGACACTCCTACACAAGCAAATCATATAATCTTAGGTACCCAAGTTTTCTTGGGTCTTTCATGGTTAGTCATGTTGGTTCCTTTTGGAACCCATACCCTTTTAATTTTTCTTTTTATTTTTCCTTTTCTATAATTGCACACATTTGCTTTATGTCCTAAAGTTCCATAACAAAAACAGGTTATTTTCTTAGTTTTGCTTTCTCCTGCTTTAACAAAGAAGTTACTAAGAAGTTTTTGCTTATTTTTAGGTTTATATCCTAAACCTGCTCTATTGAATACCGCTCGTTGACTATTAAGTATCATATTCAATTTTTCTGAACTATATGTAAATTTTTCAACCAAGGGTTTGTATTTTTCAAGTTCTTTAGTTAGTGTTTGTTTTTCTGCTTTTAGATCATTTAGTTCTTTTGTGATACTCTCATTTATATGTTTATTATTTTTGGGTTCTAATGTTTCTTTGTTCAGCCTTTCATTTTCTTTAGTTAAGGTATTATTCTTTTGTACCAAGATTTGGTTGCTTGTTTTAAGTTCTGCATTCTCTTTGATAAGAACATCTTTATCCTTAACTAATGAATCATACTTACGGAGATGAGTTTGGTTAGTTACTTTTAGTTCTTTGTTTTTAACGTTTATTGTTTTGTATTCATCCATTAATTCATTGAAAGCATCATATAGTTCATCGAAAGTAAAATCTAAATGTGGTGCGGATGTTACCTCATTGTCATTGGCCATGAAGCAGAAATTGGCCTTTTCTTCTAATTCCTCATCCGATGATGACGATGATGCGTCGGAGTCCGATAGGGTGGTGACAAGAGCTTTCTTCTTCTTGTACTTGCTCCCCTTCTTCAGTAGGAGACACTCAGCTCTGATGTGCCCCGGCTTCTTGCACTCATAACACCCAATCCCCTCATTTTTCCTTTTCTTACCTTTATCCTTGCAATAGGAATTTGAGGGGCCTCTCCTTTGATGAAAGGTCTTCTTTTGGTTGATGAATTTTCTGAACTTGCGCACGAGAAGAGCCTCATCATCATCTCCCTCATGATCCTCTTCTTCACTGCTGCTACTGCAAGACAAGTCTTTATTAGTTGAAGTAGATTTAAGAGCTATTACCTTTTTCTTATGGCAGGACTCTTCTTCGTTGTGTTGCTTCATGGTTAGCTCGTGCGTCATTAGAGATCCAAGAAGCTCCTCAAGAGGAAGCTTGTTCAAATCCTTTGCTTCTTGGATTGCCGTCACTTTGGCTTCCCATGACCTTGGTAAGCAGCGAAGAATCTTCCTGACAAGATCACTGTTAGTATAGTTTTTGCCAAGGCTTTTTAGGCCATTAACAATGTCAGTAAATCTAGTGAACATGCATGTGATTGTTTCATTAGAATCCATCTTAAATAGTTCATACTTATGAACCAATATATTTATTTTGGATTCTTTGACTTGATTTGTGCCCTCATGGGTCACTTCAAGTCTATCCCAAATCTCTTTTGCAGAATTGCAAGTAGAGACTCTATTGAATTCATTCCTATCTAGTGCACAATAGAGCACATTCATTGCTTTGGCATTGAGTTGTGCCTTCCTAAAGTCATGGTCATCCCAATCCTTTTCTAGTTTGGGTACTGTGACACCCTCTACATGGATGGATGGGATGTATGGTCCATTCAATATGATAGTCCACATCTCATAATCTTGGGCTTGGATAAATATCCTCATCCTAGCCTTCCAATATGAGTAGTCAGATCCATTAAAGAATGGGGGTCTTTGGGTGGACTGACCCTCGATGTGGGAAGATCCAAATAGGGTTGTCATTTTGATCTTTGACTCTTAGGGTAGAAGAGTTTAGGCTCTGATACCACTTGTTGCCCAGATAGACAACCCAAGAGGGGGGGTGAATTGGGTTTTTAAAATAATTTGCAACTAAAATATTTGTGGAAGACTAATTAAGACTTTAGCAAGATGATTAGTTAGTTGCTATGTGCTGTGAGTGAGATGAGAGTAAGAGAAAGGAACAAACAATCACAAACACAAGGTTTTTATAGTGGTTCGGAGCTAACCCTTGCTCCTACGTCCACTCCCCAAGTCTCACTTGGGAATTCACTATAACCTCCTGGATTACAGTCGGTTGTTTTACAAGCTCACAACCAAACTTGTTGTTTTACGAGCTCACAACGAACTCGGTCGGTTTTCCCTAGCTCACCGACTAGAACCACCCCGATTGTTTTTCCGGGATCACAATCGAACCCTTACACGTTGGTTTTAACCTAGGCTCACCAACCAACCTCTACACCCTTGATTCAATCCCCCGTTTGAACCAAGCTAAGACAATATGCTAATAATGAGGACAAACAGAAAAACAGAGCTTCTCAAAAGCAAATATACAGCAATATTAATAAAAGCAAAGTTAAGAGCCCTCAAACGCGTTTAAGTTGGAGAAGAGAAAGGGCTTCTTGAACTTCGGGTCTCCTCTTGAAATTCTAGACGACTTTAAGGCAGGAGGAGATCTCTTTCAATGTTGGAAAGATGTGGTTGGAAGGAGTTAATGGCGCTCTTCCCTCTTTTCGTTGAAAAACCACTTGCAGAGAATGAATGCTTGATCTTTTTGAATGGAATGGTAGTTCTCTGCCTTGCTACAGTCCTCTGTGGCTATTTAACCCATCCCCCATGGAAACTAGCCGTTAGACACCTTTTTCTGCCCGTTCTGCACACTCCGCACAACCTGACAATATGTCCGTTGGGGGTCGGAGTCGACTCGCGCGTTCTGGAGTCGACTCGGCTGTAGCGGGAGTCTACTCATGCTTTTCTGGAGTCGGCTCGGCAACTGTTCCGGATTTGAATTAAAGTGACCTCCTCGACTGGGAGTCGACTCGACTTAACCTGGAGTCGACTCGCCAACTTCTGGAGCTGACTTGGCATTCTCGGAGTCGGCTCATCCCATGAAGTCCATGGAGCTAATTTTCAACTTGGCCCACTCGAGTCGACTCGACAGTCCTGGGAGTCGACTCGGCGCTCAGAGCCCGAACTCCCGATCTTCTGTCATTCGCCTCGTCCAGTCTTGGAGTCGACTCGGACTGTTCCGGAGTCGACTCGGCTCTCAGTTTCCGAAACATACCCTTCTGCCTTGGAGTCGACTCGAGCTGTCTGGGAGTCGACTCGGCTCTCAGAGACAATAATTTGGTCTTCTGTCTTTTTGGGATCGCGCTGTCTCGGAGTCGACTCGCGCATTGCGGGAGTCGACTCGAATCTCAGAGTCCGAAAACTGCTCTCTGACTTTTGCCTTGTGAACCACTGAGAGTCGACTCTCGCTTTCTTTGGAGTCGACCTGCCAACCATCGGAGTCGACTCGCGTTCCACAGGAGTCGACTCGAATCTCAAGGTCGAAAATTGCTCTCTGACTTTTCTGTCTGTAACTCCTTGGAGTCGACTCATATTACTCCGGAGTCGACTCGGTAAGCATCGGAGTCGACTCGCGCACTTCAGGAGTCGACTCGCTGACAGGTTTTGAGTTGATGCTTTCTGTTCGTCTGTCTGTTCTCAGTCGGAGTCGGCTCGTAATGATCCGGAGTCGACTCGAGCCCGTGCCAGTGATTCTGATACGCTTGGAGTCGACTCGTAATATTCTGGAGTCGACTCGAGTCTCAGACTTTGGTTCAAACTGACTTCTTAACTTATCCAAACTATCTTGAACCAAATCTAGAGACACTTAGACAAGATTTTTACTGAAACACTCAATTGAATTCATTAGTAAACAAAAGATATACTCAAATGCTTTGAGCTCATCAAAATCAAATAGGGTTTTAATCAATCACTCCATAAAAGAGCAGAAAACTATATTTGAGGGTTAATTTAGTGTGTGCCAGGAGATCTGAAACTATGTTTGCGGGTTAATTTACTGTGTGCCAAGGTTAATTAAGTGTGTTTCAAGCTTAATCGAGTATGCGCCATGCTCTAGGCTTACAATAACAGCCTATATTAAGTATGTACGACGTCGTTGTAACTGATTCCATTATTTCTACAAAAATCAAATTGCTTCACTTAACTGTGTACACATGACTCATATCTGTATGCAGTAAACGATAAATTGTGTGCAAAGAGCAGAAAACTGTGTTTGGGGGTTAATTTAGTGTGTGCCAGGAGATCTGAAACTGTGTGCCATGGTGTGCCATGGCACGAGCAATTGTGTCGTAAGGTTATTCGACACTCACCATGCAAGGTTAAGTATTTGCGGAAACGTGCATGACAAGAGCAGCCTATATTCTATGACGTCGTATTAACTGATTCCAATATTTCTTAAAATTTTAGAATGCTTAACTTAACTGTGTGCACATGACTCATATCTGTGTGCAGTAAACGATAAACTGTGTGCACAAAGCAGAAAACTGTGTTTAGGGGTTAATTTAGTATGTGCCAAGATTAATTAAGTGTGTTTCAAGCTCAATAGAGTATGCGTCATGCTCTAGCCTTACAAGAAGAACCTATATTAAGTGTGTACGACGTCGTTGTAACTGATTCCATTATTTCTACAAAAATTAGAATGCTTAACTTAACTGTATGCACATGACTCATATCTGTGTGCAGTAAACGATAAACTGTGTGCACAAAGCAGAAAACTGTATTTGGAGGTTAATTTAGTGTGTGCCAAGGTTAATTAAGTGTGTTTCAAGCTTAATTGAGTATGCACCATGCTCTAGGCTTACAAGAACAGCCTATATTAAGTGGGTACGATATCGTTGTAACTGATTTCATTATTTCTATAAAAATCAGAATGCTTAACTTAACTGTGTGCACATGACTAATATCTGTGTGCAACAAACGATAAACTGTGTGCACAGAGCAGAAAACTGTATTTGGAGGTTAATTTAGTGTGTGCCAAGGTCGATTAAGCTTGAAACATTAATCGAGTATGCGCCATGCTCTAGGCTTACAAGAACAGCCTATATTAAGTATCTATGACATTGTATTAACTGATTCCAATACTTCTTAAAAAATCAGAATGCTTAACTTAACTGTGTGCACATGACTCATATCTGTGTGCAGTAAACGATAAACTATGGGAACAAAGCAGAAAACTATATTTGGGGATTAATTTAGTGTGTGCCAAGGTTAATTATGTGTGTTTTAAGCTTAATCGAGTATGCGCCATGCTCTAGGCTTACAAGAACAGCCTATATTAAGTGGGTACGATGTCGTTGTAACTGATTCCATTATCTCTACAAAAATCAGAATGCTTAACTTAACTGTGTGCACATGACTAATATCTGTGTGCAACAAACGATAAAATGTGTGCACAGAGCAGAAAACTATGTTTGGGGGTTAATTTAGTGTGTGCCAAAATCGATTAAGCTTGAAACATTAATCGAGTATGCGCCATGCTCTAGGCTTACAAGAACAACCTATATTAAGTGTCTATGACGTCGTTGTAATTCATTTCAATATTTTGTAAAAAATCAGAATGCTTAATTTAACTGTGTGCATATGACTCATATCTGCGTGCAACAAACGATAAACTGTGTGCAAAGAGAAGAAAACTGTGTTTGGGGTTTAATTTAGTGTGTGCCAAGGTTAATTAAGTATGTCTCCAGGTTAATCGAGTATGCGCCATGGTGTGTCAGGGGATCTGAAACTGTGTGCCATGGTGTGCCAGGACGTCGTTGTAACTGATTCCAATATTTCTACTATAATTAAGTGTGTTTCAAGCTTAATGCTCTATGCGCCATGGTGTGCCACTGTGTGCCACCATTGTCTAACTAAAACTCCTGGCTACCTCATCAAACATCACAATGCTTGCCACCTTTGATAAATCTGAGGACTTGCTATTGCCAAACTGGACTGTCATTTATAATGGCGTTTGCAATGGAGACAATCTTTGAAATTTTGATGCCAACAGGAAATTAGAGCATCTACAAAAAGCTGACTCTGGACCCAAATAAACACACAAGGGCAGACAATGAAAATTAAGCTTGTCTTTCATAACACAATTTCTTTAGTAAACTCAAAAATTTACATATTACAACTCAAATTATAAAGGAAGCTTATCTATGGCTTCTGATAAGTGCTACATAATGCATAAATTAATATCTTATTCATAGCACTTATCATTATTTTAATTCACATAATTTGTAAATTCAACCAAAAAAATGCATTACCTTCATGATTGCATTTTAATAAATTATCCAAGGTAATTCAAGTTTGATTTGATTATTTATTAATTAAGCTTAATGCATGCAGGTCGAGTCGAGCTCAATTAGGTAAAGCCTATGGACACTGCAGCATTCCCCAGAGTCGACTCCAAGAACTCTCCTCCAAAACCCAGTGCTTCCCATTAATTCCCGTTTCTTCACAATTTCACCTACTTCTCTTCCCACACTTTTCAATCATTTATTTCTTAGATCTCAAAGTATATCATCTATTCATCTATAGTTGCACAGATCTCAGAGAATTCTAGTCATTGGCCTTTTCCCAGCCAAATAGAATTAATTCCCCTGTTTCAAACAGTTCAATTCCCACGTCCTTCCCAACTTCACCAAATCCAGCGTCTTCAACCAACCCATCCTCATCCTCCCCACGCTCACATCCAAAGCTCCCAACTCATCTCTCCATCCTTATCCCGAGCTTCACGGATCGGAGGATGAGTTCCCCTTCTTCCGCATCATCTTCCCAAGCCTCCCGGATTGACCCAGCCAACCGTGGGTGATCTCCTGCGTCCAACGAACAGGGCCCTGTTAAGAAACAAAGCCAAATCCTTTGCATAATCCACGGGATCCCATCCTCTTCCGGTTTGATTCCATGTAATCTCCCAACGTCCAAGCTTCATCTCAGCTCCACGGACTGCGACCCCAGCCACGAACGAAGTTCTAGCTCCTAACAACCTCACGCGTCTTCTCCGCGAGTCATCCTCATCTCCTCTCAGCCGTGAGTGTCCACATCCCCTGCATCCACGATCCAGTTCCATCCACAACCACTCCTCCCAGCTTCCGATCAGATCTCCCACAAACAGAACCAAACCAACTTCATCCCATTCCGCACTCCATCTCCCCATTCTTCCGGATTTCTCTCACCCGAGGCCCCTGCATCCCAAACCGACCAATCCCAAATAGATTCACATCTCCCTGTTATCAACCGTATCCACCGATTCTAAGCTTCAACAACGTCTTCCCCTGTGCCGAATCAAGCTTTCACCATCCACTGATTCATCCACATCATCCCCTGCTTCAGCGGAACAAAACCCAAGTCTTCCCATCGCGAGCTTCATCTCAACTGCCAACCGAACCCCCCTGCTTCCTCGGTTCAGCTTCTTCCCAGACTTCACGGAAACATCCCATGACCACACCAAATCCCCTGTTTCTCGTACATCCCGTTCATAATCCCATATACCCCATGGATCAGCTCTATCCTCCATCTTCACGGGATAAACTCCAACCGAACTCGCAGCCGTGTCATCATCCCCTGCCTCAAACCGAAGTTCGTTCCCAGCCGTCCGTGAATCCCAACGTCATCAGATTCCTCGAATCACTCCCAGCATTTGCAGCCAACCGCATGAGATCTCCGCATCCAAAGGATACTCCCATCCGCATGAAGCCAGCTCTTCTCAACCATGCAACCATCTTCCATCATCTGCGGAGAAGATCAAGCATCCACAGCCTTATCCGGAACAGCCACAAGGGGAGAGAGGGGGAGATACGCAGCCTATAAAAGGCCAAACCGTGAAACAGAGGGGGCAATCCTTCTTCCCCCACCGGGGGGTGGCATTCCCTCTTCCCCCACCGGGGTTGCTCCCATCATCTCTCGGAGGCCACATCCCACGGGAAGAAGAAGAATAAAAGGGGAGAGAGAACTTTTGGGTATTTCGGGAATGAATTTCCATAGAAGTTCAAGAGGGAGAGGAAGCCGGCGAAAGGAAGAGATGGAAGCCCGCTGCTGTGCTGCTGCTGCCGTCTCCAACTCCATGCAGGGCTGATCTTCTCTTTAGGGCTGGATGCAGCCCTAACACAGGGATATGGGTTTTATATTTTTATTTTCTATTCTTGGAGTTGTATAAACCTTATTCTGCTTCTAATGAATATTTTATTTTCATCTCATATTTAATTTCTGTGATTTTAAATATGAAGCTTATACAACTGCTCTTCATGATCATTGAAGTAAAAATAAGATAGTTCATGCTTAAGGAAGATGCGATGTGCTACCACCTTAGATTAGGGTAGACATTTCATGCTAAACTAAAGATGGATTATGCCTAAATTACTTCTGTGAAATTTTATTCGAATGCTTATTAGGCTTGTAGCCAATTTGCATGTTAATCCAAGAATGAATTAAAATATAAATAACCCTTGTTCCGATGTTAGTGGTGAATTCGTTGCCCTAGGTTCTCTCAAATTGATATCATTTTAATTGCATTTTTTTTTTATTCAATTGCTTAGTTTAATAGTCTTCACAAATTCATCATTTTAAATATTTTTATTTTTAAGAAAAATAACTATACCCCAATCCCTGTGGATCGATATCCGTAATCACTATCCTACTAGATACGTGTGATGACCCAAAGATTGATTTAAAGATTGATTTTGATGATCACAAAACCTTGAAGTATAAATACTAATGTTTGTGTTGCAAGGAGAAATATATTTATTTTGCAAGGAACATAGCAAGTTGGAAAAACACAAGAAGGCCTCCAAAGCTCTCAAGAAAAGTTGGAAGAAAGCTACAATTTATTGGCCCAAGTCTCAAGTTCAAAGGATTCAAATTGGAGGAGCAAATTCAAAGGAAAATTCAAAAGAATAGTCTTCGAGTCGACTCCTGAGGAATTCGAGTCGACTCCGATGCTTGTCGAGTCAGCTCCAGAGTAGAACGAGTCGACTCCAGGGAGTAACAAGATAGAAAGACAGAAAAGATATTTTGGACCCTGAGAGGCGAGTCGACTCCTGAAGAACTCGAGTCGACTCCAATAGCTGGCGAGTCAATTCCTAAGGAAAACAAGGCAAAAGTCAGAGAGCGATTTTCGACCCTGAGATTCGAGTCGACTCCTGTGGAACGCGAGTCGACTCCGATGGTTGGCTGGTCGACTCCAAAGAAAGCGAGAGTCGACTCTCAGTGTTACACAAGGGAAAAGTCAGAGAGCAGTTTTTCGGACACTGAGATTCGAGTCGACTCCCACAAAGTACGAGTCGACTCCAAGATAGCGCAACCCCAAAGACAGAAGATGGTATTTTCGTCTCTGATAGGTGAGTCGACTCCAATACAGTTCGAGTTGACTCCAAGGCAGCGCGACCCCAAAATACAGAGGATCAGTTTTCGGGCTCTGAGAGCCGAGTCGACTCAAAGAGAATCCGAGTCGACTCGAGGAAGAAAATCAGAAAGTATGTCCTCTGGATTCCTGAGAATGAGCCGACCTCCAAGTACCCGAGTCGTCTCCAGCCATTGGCGAGTCGACTCCAGTTTGATCCGAGTCGACCCGAGGACAAGGCAAGCACATTAATTCAAATTTGGAACAATGGTCGAGTCGTCTCCAGTAAAGCACGAGTCGACTCCTGCAACAGACGAGTCGACTCCTGATCGCGCGAGTCGACTCCGATCCCAACGGTAATATTGTCAGGAAGTGCAGACTGTGTCCAACGGCTCTATTTTTGTCTCTAACGGCTATATTCTTGTTTCCACGCCATCTAAAGCTATAAAAACAAGAAGAGAGCTAGGGGAGAAAAAAAAATGCAAGTGGGAGAAAACATTTAGGAAAGAGATTACAAGGAAAATCTCCCATAAGCACAAAATGGGCCATTCAAAGTGAAATAGAGAGAAGAAGAGCATCTAAGTGAATCCCAAAGCTTCCTCTTCATCCGTGTGCTGCCTCGGAAATCCTCTACTTCGTGCCAAATCGGAAGAGGGTCAAGTAAAGAAGAAGCCGAGCTCCTTCATCTTCAAAACTCGTTTGAGGGCTTCTCTTTACTCTCTTTGTTTATATTGTTATATTTGCTTATTTAAGAAGCTTTGATTTGTTTTACACTTTGTTTTAATATCCTGTAATTTGATTCAATCAAGGGATTGAATCAAGGGGTTAAGGTTTGTTGGTAAGCCAAAGGGAAAACCAACGGTGTTAGGTTTGTTGGTGAGCCGAGGGTAAAACCAACGTGTAAGGGTTCGATTGTGATCCCGGGAAAACAATCAGAGTGGTTCTAGTCGGTGAGCCTGGGAAAACCGACCGAGTTCGTTGTGCGCTCGTAAAACAACAAGTTGGGTTGTGAGCTTGTAAAACAACCGGCTGTAATCTGTAGGATTATAGTGAAATTCCCAAGAGGTCTTGGGGAGTGGATGTAGGTGCTGGGGTGCACCGAACCACTATATGTTTGTTGTGTTTGTAATGCTTCTTGTTATTGTCTAACGTACACACTTACTCACTTAGATAAATAGCATGCTTAACTATTATCCGCGAATTCTTTAGTAGCAAGCATATTCAATCAAGTCACATTCTATACATCAAACTGTTGCTAAGTTTAACTTTCACTGTGCATCTATACAACTTAGCATAATTAATCAAAAACTTTTAGAAGTAGGTTAAAAGTATTAAAAGACCCAATTCACCCCCCCTCTTGGGTTGTATCTACTGGGCAACAAGTGGTATCAGAGCAGGTGCTCAAATATTATTTGTAGTCTTAACCGACTAGAGCCAAAGATCATGACAACTCAAATTGATAGTTTTCTAGAAGAAGGACAATCAATTGATACACCTCCACTATTTAATGGCATAAACTATACATATTGGAAAATACGCATGCGCATTTTTATTCAATCACAAAACTATTATTTATGGAAAATTATAATAAATGACCTTCACACACTCTCTCAAACTATTAATGAAAAGGACTTAGTACAATTGAATGCTAATGCTATGAACATATTATATTGTGCTATTCAAGAAACGAAGTTTAATGAAATTTCTGCATGCTTATCTGCTAAGGAGATCTGGGATACTTTAGAAAATATTTATGATAAATCTCAGATTAGCTCACATGTGCTTCAATTGCCTACTAACAATGAGATTGCAGAAAAAGGTGTTGAATCTCCCACCTCAGTCGAGTCGACTCCAAGTATTCCAGAGTCGACCCTCAAGTTAACCGAGTCGACTCCAATTATGTCCGAGTCGACTCCGAGGCAAATCAGCTTCCTAAAGACAAAGAAGAAGAGGAAGCAAGAAGAAAGGAAGAAAGAGGTAAAACGCAAGAAAGCCTTGACCAAGAGAAAGTCAGACAAGGAATTGAAAGTTAGGAGCAACAATGAACCACAAGAGGTAACTAATTTATGTCTTATGGTACAAGAAGATAAAGTAGAATCTGAATCTAATCTTACACCAAATGAATTTCATGAAGAATATTCTTATAATGAACTTTTGAATGCTTTTCATGATTTGTATGGTGAATGTAGAAAACTAGCTATGAAGAATAAAAATCTTAAGAAACTAACTTCTGAAAATGAAAGCTTAAGGTCGTTTTCAGAAGAATTGATTCAGAAAAATCATAACTTAATTAAAGAAAATCAAAACTTAAGTAAAAAAATTAATCAATTAAAATCTGTTATTAACAAATTCACCGTAAGCTCTGAAAGATTAAAAATGATGTTTGAAAGCCAACATGCTGATTTTGATAAATCAAAATTTAGCTTGACTCCTCCACTTAGCCATAAATCTCTAGAGAAAAAGGTTATCAATTCACCAAGCAAACCATTAAATAAGATAACTTATTTCAAACACGAAAAGAATGGGCATAACAACTTTTCCCATCATTCTAACACAATTGAATTAAATGGTAAAGTTATTACTATTAAACAGATTTGAGTTCCAAAAGGAACCATATGTCCTAACTCTCAAGGACCCAAGCAAGCTTGGGTACCCAAAATAAAAAAATGAGGATGTACACATAGGTGTGCCAAGATACCCATGGAACAAAAAGAAACTTAAAAAGTTATTAACAAAAATAATAATAATGAAATCAGTAATTCTTGCATCTCATCATTATTTTTGCTTTAGTATTTGATATGAATTGCTAGTATTGATCAATTTTGTGATATAGAAAATACTTTTGGAAATATAATCAAATCATTTCATTTTATAGTATACTTTACTCACTATTGGATAAGTTGCTAAATAATTAATCAATTTATTAAGAATAACTCTATGAATTCTCTATATGCTTGATTGAGAGTTTTTATCCATGGCATTATTGTTTATCGATCATAGATATGAAAATGTGCACTTGGTATACCTTTGAATATATGCATTATGAATACCAAGATTAAAGAAACCATTTTGGATATAAAATCAACTCATGCTAGTATGTACTTAATCTCAAAAGACCTTGCCTTTGGCTTCCTTAGAGTATCTTCTGAAAGGTCAAAGTTTACTATGCATGTTAACTAAGGAAACAAACAAAAATCAATTTTTAAATCTAAAAATGTTGTTTCCAACACTAAGTTTTCAAAAGCTTACATTGGATTTGTTCTTGGAAAATAAAACTGAAGTATTTTTCTGTATTTACTAAATCTTGTAAAAGCGTTTCAAATGAAAAAGGTTTCCAAACTGTGAAGATCATGGCACAGTGTTGAAAACCAAAATCCTGATTAAGGTTATACAGAAAATAATATTAAATTCAATTATTTCAGCTCCAAGGACATCATAAGTAAAATAGGGTTAATAGAATTCTTGAAGAAATGAAAAAGACAATTATGTATGATAGTCATCTACTTAAATAATTTTTCAAAGACTATCATCACTGCTTGTCATACATATGATTTCTATTAGATCTATTTTTGATGAAAATTTTGATCTTCTGAAAAATGGAAAATGAACCATTGCATATCTTTCATATTTTTCAGTCGTACATGTTATGCTTGATATGCTCTTATGAAAATAATGCCAAATCTGATAGAGATATGTCTATCCTTGGATATCATTCATCAAGCAATGCATATAGAATATTCAATGAAAAGTTTTTAGTTGCAAAAATATCAAGTCATTTTATTCTCTATGAGACTAATGATTTATTATCAAGATACTAAAATTAGATTATATATGTATATGGTTAATCTTTTACATATAACAATCTGAAAACTTGTTAATAATTAGAACCAAATTGAGTTTTTCAGAAATGCACTCAATAAAAAAAATTGATAACTACTAAAAGACTAAATCAAGAAAAGATGAAATAGATCTTGATGAAATTCTTGCATGATTAGAAGTAAAGATCACCATTATCATCTGCTTGCTTTATGAGCTTTATATTCTGTCAAATGAATGTGTAGAATACACTCCTATGTGGTTATTTCATTAAAAAGGGATCTATATAAAATAACCACCTTATTTGAAAACACTCATTACAAATATGATAAAGCAATTTGTGATTTGGAACAAGCATCAAAAGCATGATAGAATAATTATTTAATAGACCAAACTGTGTGATCATTATGTGCCCTTGTGCAAGACTTCAATCTAACTCTAATGAATCATAATTTATTGATAACAAATGAATCATAATCTGAATTTTGATAGAAACAATTGTTTAAGGCAATTTGATCAAAACTTAGCTAGCATGCCTTATTGATAATTATCTTAAGCAAATAGAATCTAAGCTAAATTGATTTTGGAAATAAGAAATTAATTTGACCTTGATAAATCTTTCTATTGACTCACATGCTTATCCTTGAACTATCTTGGTTAATGAAACTATCTCTTTAGTTCAAGTGATATGTACTTACTTATATTTAGGCAATCTCTTGAGTATAGTGACTCAATAATCAACTATTGTCTTATCTTATATTGAGTCATCTAGTTAGAAATATGTTGGATGAATGGTTTGTATCTTAAAGAAACTAAAGACTTTCTTTGAAGAAAGAAAAGGAGTTTGTTAATAATGCAGAATCCTTGAGCAAGAAAATGAGTGATTTCAACTTGAAGGACACCTCCACATAAGATACAATAAACATTCACATGCAAACAAGAGAGAGGATCTTCTTCAGCCAAAAGTTCACACATAAGAAATCTAGTTTGGCTTGAAGAATATATATAATGAATAGGTAATTTTAGATACCTTTCTCACAAATTAATTGAGCAAAGTCAATAACTTAAATCTTATGATGGCATGATTAAATTTTTTAATTATTAATTTTTGATATCATGTCTATATGTGTATTGACTGACTTATACTTTTAGAAACTGTTTCATGGTTTGCCCAAACTAAATGATTTCTTAGCCTATATCATAACCATGAAATACACAAGTATATGCTTAAAATTTTGGATGTAAAATAACTTGTGAGAAGTTATGAATCCATGAGCATAATGAAAATGTTGTTTGCATGATATACATATATATGATACATAAGATTAATTCTTTATTCTGCTCTTTCATGTAAATTACTTGAGAATAACAAAAAGAGAGAGAGATAAAGAAAAGAAAATGGATATTATTCAAGAGAAGTAAAATCTAAGTAAAGGCAAATACTTCATCTTAAGGAAAAGCAAAACAAGCATAATATATTTGACTTGTGAAAGGGATAAAATCCATAATTAATTACACTTAAACAGGGAGAGTTTGAAGTAAATATTTTAACCTTTCTATATTGCTCATCATAGGGATGGTGCCAATGGGGAGGCTAGTGGTAGTACCCAGCACTATTTGACCCAACTATTCGGTGTAGGGCATATTAGGGACGGCACAAGAGGGAGGCTAGTGGTAGTACCTCGTGCCCCTTTCCAACTCCACCGGATAGGGAGCAAATAGAGTATAGAGCATAAGAAAGTAAAAATGAAAGACAAAGTTAATGAAAGTATATAAGAAGAATCAAGTCAAATTTTTAATCATTTGAAAACACACTTTAAGGATGAAATCATTGCAAGATAATATTTAAATAGGGGGAGTTTATTTGAAAAAGAATTGATTTTGATCCTTGACATGCTTGTTCTTAATATTTTAATGCATGACTTAGCACACAGTATACTTTGCATATGGCATGATGGTTTAAATTATGGGTTCTCAATGCTTCATGCTTGGATAATTTGATTGAATGTTTGGAATACTACATAAAATTTTTTTTGGGTATTATTAAAAAGAAATTTCAGATTTGTCGTTCACAATCATCGTTAAAATCTGAAAGGTGAATAAAATTTGTAAAAAGGAGAAGAGAAGGATATCTCTATTTAGGCAAAATGAATTGAGTTTGTTTTATCCTTCAACTTGCTTAAATTTGGTATATAATGTTCTAATTCGTACCAAAACTCAACATAAATACAAATATTCTGAATATGCTCTTATATGTTTGAAATATGTGTTTTCAATCGTAATGATTTAAGATGAGCTATAATGTGGAAAATACATATCTCAAATTATGATTTTGAAAGCCTCTATTGAAAATCCTATGTAATTCAGAATCTGATTTTGTATAAAAGCTTAAACTCCATATGATTTCTAAATAAAATCTTAATGTAAGAAAAACAGAATTAATTTTGGTATTGCTCCGATACGCATCCGAAACATATCATTTCTTATCTTTAAAGTGTTAGATGTATGCCCTAGAAGCCAATTTGGCTGACACATTGTTGATTCTAGGGACATAATTTTGTACTTGACTATTTATTATTGAATAAATAAAAGGCATCTTTTCATTCATATTATTTATGTGTCTATGAATCGTCCAAGGAATTAATAAGATGATGATACATATTCTCAAGAGTTGAGAATTTGAGCCATGTATCATTGGTGATTAATTTCTAAATGCTCCTGATCAATGGATCATCACGAGGACGGTGATCGATCCGATCAGTGCACAGATCACTTTCCTTCTGGATGGACGAGACTTGAGTCCACAGTGTAGAGACACTGAAGTGATAGTGCAGGTGCTTGTTAGAGAACAAGGGTACTGAGCGTGACTAAGACAAGAAGTCACTTGGATGTCTATCCACTCGTCAGTGACTTGCTTGATGTTGCAGTAGTGTGACTGGTCCTTTGACCTGCGGTGCTTCGGCTACTCACAGTGAGGTTATTGTAGTTTGACTGCACACATACATGTTCTCTAGCCATATGGGTCCATGCAGTGTAGATTGGCTGCAGTAAGTTCACTGTAGGAGTAGGGTATGCACCTATAAGGAATCTATCGACCTTGATAGAAGAGGAGTGATCCTATGTGATTTGTTAGACTGAGTTCTAAGACCTTGGCCAGGGCAGTAATATAAAGTGGAAAAGGAGTTTTCCACTATCGAACTCAAGTCGAATAAATCTTGACATATGACAGACGATGGGGATTGACGAGTTGTCCATGACCTCCGTCCTGTAGGGATCCACGATAGTAGGACTGTATCACATGTTAACTGCACCTAGAGGTTCATCATTCCATTCTGCTGGGTAGCCACTACATGCTGCTAGGTGTCACTGGTGGATGGTGGGACTCACAGGGATTATCTCGATGATCGATAAACCCTAATGAGTTGAGTTGGAATCGTTCCAACCCATTGAAAGGAGTTTTCAATGATATTGTGATAGAGATCACAATATATCCCACTACCAGTCAGAATAGAACCTATGGGGTCACACACACTAGAAGTATTGACCGATCCGATGGTTGAAATCATGATTAGGAATTACAAGTAATCAATTTGATTGATAAGAAGTTGAAGAAGGAAAGGGAATTAATTAATTGGACTTGAAACAAGAGTCCTACTTCGAGTAGGATACCTAGAGTCCTAATTGGATTAGGACTGGGAATCCTAGTTGGAGTAGGACTAGGATTCCTACTTGGAATAGGATTCCTCAATCCTAATGAGATTAGGAATTTTGAATCAAAATTGGATTCCTACTTGGAGTAGGATTCCTAGAGTCCTAATCGGATTGGGACTTTGGATTCAAATTAGAGTCCTAATTGGATTAGGACTAAAATTAAACAAATCCTAATTGGTTTAGGATTCCTTAAGTCTAAATTAATTATTAATCTAATGAATCAACATGACTCCTAATTGGATTAGGATTGAAGAGTTCAATTGAGTCATGGTTCATTCAAGTCCTAATTGGATTAGGACTAGCATAGATTGAACCCAATTTGGCCAATCCTAATTAGATTAGGATTAAACCATGAAAGAGGGACCTAATCCTCTTTGGAAGAGGATTAGGCTAACCAAGTAAGAGGGGCATCAGCCCCTCTCCACTTGATTAGGTGCGACATGAAGAGAGAGGGGGCCGGCGCCCCCTCTTGGAAAGTTGTCAAGGGCTCCTAACTTGTAGGAGCCCTTCATCCTTATTAAAGGAGGACTAGGGCCGGCGCCCTAGGGCATCTCTTTTCCTCCTCTTCAAGCCGTGGAAGCCCCTCTCCTCCTCTTGGTTCAGCCGCCATCAGCAAAGGGAAAAGAAGAGGAGGCGTCTCCCTCCTCTTGGTCTTCTTCCTTGGCTTCAGCGCGTGTGAAGAGAAGAAGGCTGCGAAGGGATTTGATCTTCTTCTTCTTCTTCAAGATCCTTCTTCTTCCTCCTCTCTAGTGCAATCAAGAGTTGATTGAAAGAGAGGACATCAGCCATCAAAGCTATCTTTGCAAGGGAGCTAGCACCCCGGTGAGATAGAGAGCTTGGATCGGATCCTGCTTCGTGTGGATACCCGTAGAGGCCGGACGTTTGAACGGCTTCAAGCGAACCTTCTTCCAAAATCACGAATTCAGATTTGCGGTGATCATCTACCCGCGCAAGGTGAAGATTTGATCTTCCTATTAGTTTTAAAAGTTTTAATTCTTACCTAATTACGAAAGGTCTCGAAACAACGTTCATGCGATGAACGTCGATCCCGCACATGCCTCTTCCGCTGCCATCTGATTTAATTTTTGAAATATCAGCGGCATGGGCGGGTTCCCAACATAAAGTGTACTAATATTGGTCCAAATGATGTATTTTTCGATGATCTTGATTGCAAACAAAAATTTCTAAAATATATGATCTTATTTTGATTTTAAAAAGATTTATTGTGTTTCATGTATACATTGATGAAAAACTATGATTAAGAAATTGAGTTCTATAAATGATCATCTATATGTTTTTCTCTCCTACATTCTTAAAGACTTCCATCAGAATATATATAGAGTGAATGATCTTAAAGCTAGAAATATTTCAGCTCACTCAAATGATTCTAAAAGAAAGAAAATGTAAATGCTTTTGAAAGAAACTGAGCTTCAAATGAATCATTCTTTATTAATATTTCTATACATTTTCTCTAAGATTAAGAGAAAGCATAACTTGTTCTTAAAGGATTAGAAAGAGTAATTGCTACAAATTTTGAATAATACTAGATTACTCTACATTCTCGATATCTTAGAATTTCAGTGTTATTCACGTTTATCACTAAAATCTGAAATTCAACAATTAAAAATGATTAAAGAAGAATGCATCTTTTGAGGGGGAGCTTTAGATATTCAGTATCTTATCCTAAAGATACTTTAATGCATACCTTGAATTTTCTGGATTGATTTTGATGAACCTCCTTATATTGCAAGACATGCTTTAATTACCTTGAGATGAGTTCTATAAAGGTTGTCTTATCTCAAACCTTGAGTCTTATGAAAATAAGCTGAAACTTATAGAAAATATATTTTTGAGATTGACAATTTTATTGAACATTATCTTCAAATTCTAAATTCTTAAATGGAATGATCAATTGAGGGGAGAGAAAGAAAATTTCAGAAGAAGAGGTCTTATAGAACTTAATCGCATAAATCTATAACTAAAGGAGAAAGAAAGCATAATGAAAAGTGATCCTAATACTCTCCAATATGTATCATCTGAAATTTAAATCTGAATATCTTTATGATACACCTTGAGGCATGTTACTTGGTTAGTATATCTTATGCATCAATCATGAACCAAATTGCAATTCAAATAGTTGATCTTAAGAGCCTCTAATTTAATAAAAAAGGGGGAGAATAACATGTTGAATTTTTTTTTAGTATCTCTTAGAAAATCTTTTTTGAAATTCACTAATGAGTCCAAATTGGCTTGCTCTTTAGAACTTAAATTGTGTGCCAATTCATATTTTTTTTATGTATCAAATTGTGCTTATTTTCTAAAAGAACAAAAGAAAGTCTTTAAAAGAGCTCTAAGATGAATCATAAATTGCATGAATTCATATTTTGGTATTTGTGCCCCAATGCTCTTATTATCATAAAAGAATCTTGAAGTCATTAAGAATTAATGATCTAACATGATGATATGTCTTTCAATTATATAAGTTTTGATCTTTTACTCTGAAAATCAATTAAATTGCTCTCATGTTGATAAAATACTTAATAGATTGGGCAAAAGGTCTTAAATGAACAAGCTTTCATACTTATTAAAGAGAGGTTAGATTTCCACTCATGTGTTTCCTTGAATATCATCTGTGGTACTTCTTGTATTAACCTAAAGAAGATTCCACCTATACTTGATTAGAAAACTATCTGTGGTATCAAATTAGAAAACTTCTTGAAATCACATTCGATGTGTTCTGCTCTGAAATTATCTTAATTGGCTCTGATCTATGCTCATTAATCTGATTCTAATATTATTGCCTTGAGTTTTCTGATTCATATCCTTGCAATAATTTGACATGCAAATCAGAGTACAATAAGGAAAAGAAATATTTGAGTATTCTTATCTTTGTGCTTAATGTTTCACTATCTTTTTGATGTTGTCAAAAAGGGGGAGAAATATCTAAGTATATGCTCATAATGCTTTGTGTTTTGCATTGAACACCAACTCAGCTTAAATTGAAATATGTTGATTGTGTTAAGCTGATTAAATCTAAAGCATTATTATGAAGTATGTTTTTAAATATATATGTTTTCTACTTCATGCAACTTAGTTATGTATTACTTCTAGAACACAATATATTTTATATTGCATATACTCCAAGTTTTGTCATCATCAAAAAGGGGGAGACTGATGACCCAAAGATTGATTTAAAGATTGATTTTGATGATCACAAAACCTTGAAGTATAAATACTAATGTTTGTGTTGCAAGGAGAAAGATATTTATTTTGCAAGGAACATAGCAAGTTGGAAAAACACAAGAAGGCCTCCAAAGCTCTCAAGAAAAGTTGGAAGAAAGCTACAATTTATTGGCCCAAGTCTCAAGTTCAAAGGATTCAAATTGGAGGAGCAAATTCAAAGGAAAATTCAAAAGAATAGTCTTCGAGTCGACTCCTGAGGAATTCGAGTCGACTCCGATGCTTGTCGAGTCAGCTCCAGAGTAGAACGAGTCGACTCCAGGGAGTAACAAGACAGAAAGACAGAAAAGATATTTTGGACCCTGAGAGGCGAGTCGACTCCTGAAGAACTCGAGTCGACTCCAATAGCTGGCGAGTCAATTCCTAAGGAAAACAAGGCAAAAGTCAGAGAGCGATTTTCGACCCTGAGATTCGAGTCGACTCCTGTGGAACGCGAGTCGACTCCGATGGTTGGCTGGTCGACTCCAAAGAAAGCGAGAGTCGACTCTCAGTGTTACACAAGAAAAAAGTCAGAGAGCAGTTTTTCGGACACTGAGATTCGAGTCGACTCCCACAAAGTACGAGTCGACTCCAAGATAGCGCAACCCCAAAGACAGAAGACGGTATTTTCGTCTCTGATAGGTGAGTCGACTCCAATACAGTTCGAGTCGACTCCAAGGCAGCGCGACCCCAAAATACAGAGGATCAGTTTTCGGGCTCTGAGAGCCGAGTCGACTCAAAGAGAATCCGAGTCGACTCGAGGAAGAAAATCAGAAAGTATGTCCTCTGGATTCCTGAGAATGAGCCGACCTCCAAGTACCCGAGTCATCTCCAGCCATTGGCGAGTCGACTCCAGTTTGATCCGAGTCGACCCGAGGACAAGGCAAGCACATTAATTCAAATTTGGAATAGTAGCCGAGTCGTCTCCAGTAAAGCACGAGTCGACTCCTGTAACAGACGAGTCGACTCCTGATCGCGCGAGTCGACTCCGATCCCAACGGTAATATTGTCAGGAAGTGCAGACTGTGTCCAACGGCTCTATTTTTGTCTCTAACGGCTATATTCTTGTTTCCACGCCATCTAAAGCTATAAAAACAAGAAGAGAGCTAGGGGAGAAAAAAAAATGCAAGTGGGAGAAAACATTTAGGAAAGAGATTACAAGGGAAATCTCCCATAAGCACAAAAAGGGCCATTCAAAGTGAAATAGAGAGAAGAAGAGCATCCAAGTGAATCCCAAAGCTTCCTCTTCATCCGTGTGCTGCCTCGGAAATCCTCTACTTCGTGCCAAATCAGAAGAGGGTCAAGTAAAGAAGAAGCCGAGCTCCTTCATCTTCAAAACTCGTTTGAGGGCTTCTCTTTACTCTCTTTGTTTATATTGTTATATTTGCTTATTTAAGAAGCTTTGATTTGTTTTACACTTTGTTTTAATATCCTGTAATTTGATTCAATCAAGGGATTGAATCAAGGGGTTAAGGTTTGTTGGTAAGCCAAAGGGAAAACCAACGGTGTTAGGTTTGTTGGTGAGCCGAGGGTAAAACCAACGTGTAAGGGTTCGATTGTGATCCCGAGAAAACAATCGGAGTGGTTCTAGTCGGTGAGCCTGAAAAAACCGACCGAGTTCGTTGTGCGCTCGTAAAACAACAAGTTGGGTTGTGAGCTTGTAAAACAACCGGCTGTAATCTGTAGGATTATAGTGAAATTTCCAAGAGGTCTTGGGGAGTGGATGTAGGTGCTGGGGTGCACCGAACTACTATATGTTTGTTGTGTTTGTAATGCTTCTTGTTATTGTCTAACGTACACACTTACTCACTTAGATAAATAGCATGCTTAACTATTATCCGCGAATTCTTTAGTAGCAAGCATATTCAATCAAGTCACATTCTATACATCAAACTGTTGCTAAGTTTAACTTTCACTGTGCATCTATACAACTTAGCATAATTAATCAAAAACTTTTAGAAGTAGGTTAAAAGTATTAAAAGACCCAATTCACCCCCCCTCTTGGGTTGTATCTACTGGGCAACAACGTGCTATTGCGTGGTCTTTAAAGTTGACTATCAGCTTCAACTACAGCAACGCTGTTGTGATCCAATCTCAAGAATTTTTCGTAGGTAATTTTTGTTGCCTTTTTGGCATCAGTTCTCTAAAATCCAAGGATCATACTTGCACAGTCCCTGTGTGCCATGGCACGCCATGTATATAGATCCAAAATTGTAGTTAACCCTAAAAAGCTTTCTCTGAACAATTCCAGTCAACAGAAGGTCTCTCCACATAAATCAGCCACCCAAAAAGGCATAGCATAAGCTAACATCAACAAATTAAGTTGAAAAAGGAACTTCATAGTATTCCACATTGATAAATTCTGAAATAATCCAAAAATTCAATTAGTTGACAACATCAACAATCAACTTCCTTTACTTCAGAAGGTCTTCCTTTACTACAACGTTACCACATCCTTCCCCATCTGCGACGGCAATGGAAAAATTTACCAAATATAAGTAATGTGAACTTGTAGCATAAATACATTTCGGAAAGGCAAAAAAAAAGAAACATAAACATGAAAGGTTAGAAATACATACTCGACTGCACCATCGATAAGCATTTGGGGCATTGCAATTGCACCACTTTCAGACCATCTCAAATCTGAAAGTACCAGATAAGTAAAGGAAAAAAATTAGATTGCTTAAGTTTTAAGTGTGCACAGAAACCATATCTAAGTGCAGGGAACAGCTAACTGTGTGCACAGAGCTAAAAACGGTATTTTTTTTTCTTTTTCAGATTTTAATTAGAAAAACATGGTGTATAATACCATGTATAATAAGAATACATGGCGTGCCATGGCGTGCCATGGGATTGAAACTGTATGCCATGGTGTACCAAAGGTGTGCCAAAGGTGTGCCAAGGGTGTGCAAAAGGTATGCCTCCATGCAAGTCCATTTGACTGAAATAACTAGATGATGTGGAGTATCACACTAAAGGATAATACTGACAAAGTAGATAAAAAATGATGCTTGAGTTGTGACTCTTCATATTGAGCATGCTTCCTCAGAAATCCTATCTAGAATGGGGTTATTTGCAGCGTACTCTTTAGAGCTTCATATTCCACCATACACAATTCAATGAGGTAGAAAGCTAGGTGTTCAAGCTGGTACAAAACAACATGATAGTGAAAGTTTGTCGAATGATGGCATTATATATATGAAATCCTAAATTATCACACACCTTTTTATTTGACTGAGCAACTTTGAGAAACCTTCACATAAAGACGTACGGGGTGGGTATACTGTGTGCACAGAAATCATATCTGTGTGCAATAAACGATAAACTGTGTGCACAGAAATCATATCTGTATGCAATAAACGATAAACTGTGTGCACAGAAATCATATCTATGTGCAATAAATGATAAACTGTGTGCACAGAGCAGAAAACTATGTTTGGGGGTTAATTTACTATATGTCATGGTTAGTTAAGTATGTTTCAAGCTTAATCGACCAAGCAACATTGGTGTGCCAGGGGATCTGAAACTTTGTGCCATGCTGTGCCAAGGCGTGCCAGGGGATCTGAAACTGTGTGCCATGGCACACCATGTATATAGATCAAATATTGTAGTTAGCCCTAAAAAGCTTTCTCTGAACAATTCCAGTCAACAGAAGGTCTCTCCACATAAATCAGCCACCCAAAAAGGCATAGCATGAACTAACATCAACAAATTAAGTTGAAAAAGGAACTTCATAGTATTCCACATTGATAAATTCTGAAATAATCCAAAAATTCAATTAGTTGACAACATCAACAATCAACTTCCTTTACTTCAGAAGATCTTCCTTTACTACAACGTCACCACATCCTTCCCCATCTGCGACGACAATGGAAAAATTTACCAAATATAAGTAATGTGAACTTGCAGCATAAATACGTTTCAGAAAGGCAAAGAAAAAGAAACATAAACATAAAAGGTTAGGAATACATACTCGACTGCACCATCGATAAGCATTTGGAGCATTACAATTGCACCACTTTCAGACCATCTCGAATATAAAAGTACCAGATAAGTAAAGGAAAAAAATCAGATTGCTTAAGTTTTAAGTGTGCACAGAAACCATATTTGAGTGCAGGAAATAGGTAATTGTGTGCACAGAGCTAAAAGCGGTGTTTTTTTTTCTTTTTCAAATTTCAATTAGAAAAATATGGTGTATAATACTACATATAATAAGAATACATGGTGTGCCATGGCATGCCATGGGATTGAAACTGTATGCCATGGTGTGCCAAAGGTGTGCCAAAGGTGTGCCAAGGATGTGCCAAGGATGTGCCAAAGGTGTGCCAAGGGTGTGCCAAAGGTGTTCCATACCTTCAATGTAAACTAGAGCATCATATTGTTTATACTATGACCTCATTACATGTCCTTCTATTGTGCCCAAGCTTCCCGCATCGTCCACATCTCATATCACGTACTAACTCAACTTGAGAAGGTCTTCTCTTCTTTTTAGGCCTGCCAGGATGTGTCTTTGTCATAGGGGGTAGAATGTGAATCTCTTCAGATGCACTGTGCAGCTCCTCAATATCAGGAATTGGACTAATTGCTTCGGCATATGTTGCTCTATACAATTCAGCTTGGAACCAAATGTCAGTGAATTGGTACAATGATCTGCCAGCCTTCTCGATGCAAGCACAAGCATGCTTACATGGCATGCCGAAGATTCGCCACTCGCCACAAGAGCAGCTGCAATTCTGGAGGTCAACTTTGCATGAGTAGTTTGTATCCTTTACGTCATATATCATTATGTTGGACGTAAACACGGATAATCTCCGACCGTCTTCTGCATTTTTATGTAATACTTTCTTAGTATCTGGACATAGGTGGGTTTGAATGCTATATCTTTGATTACGCCGTTCATGCATCATCTGCATAATTTGAAGCCTGATATGGTCAACCATCTGAGGGACGGGCAGATGACGAGCCTCCAAGATCCAACTATTAAAACACTCAGCCACGTTAGATGTCATAGTGCCCTAGCTTGGACCTGAAAAAATTGCATTTGCCCAATACTCGGGGTTGGCATGTAGGAGAAAGGTGGAAGCACCAGGGGCTTCTGATGTAAGCTTCCCAATTAGCTTTTGAAAAACATTAAGCCTTGGAGTATACGCAATAGCATTTAGTAAATCAAGGAGCCTCTTTCTCTCAGCTGCACGATAATGGACAAGCACCTGCGATCACAATTAAATATCAGATATACCGGATGGTATATTACTTAGATACTTTCTACTTTAAATTATTTAGAATATTATGATGCAAACCTGATTCTTGAAGTTTTCTTTCACATGACGAATACAATATGAGTGGTAGCAACCAGAAAAGTACTTCGGCACCGATTTAATAATTTCCTGATGTCTATTTGTCGTAAATGTGAACTTTTGACCACGATACTCACTGCAACTATGAATAGCTTCTTGAAAATCTGACAAAACCATTCCCAGTTTTCATCAGTTTCTATATCTACCACACCATATGCTATAGGAAACATATCATCATTGCCATCTTTGGCAGTGGCGCCAAGCAATACACCTCCATCCTTATGTTTTATAAATGTCCCATCCATAAAAATTAGAGGTCGACATCCTTTTATGAAACCCAATAGTGAAGCATGAAAACAAATGAACAGACGTCTGAATCGACCTTTAATTGTTTCGTACTCTACAATGCTGCCGGGGTTGGTTTGAACAATGGCATCGCAATACCACCGAATTCGATCATAAGATAGTGATCTATCACCATAAATCTCCTTTATAGCCAGCTCCTTACCATGCCAAGCTTGATGATACGGCAATTGAACACCATATTCCCGACGAATATCTTTTATAATGTCAGTCAGCTTATATAATGGCATATCTTGAAGTTTATCTTTAACAATGTTCGAAACCCAACGTTTCGAAGCCTTCAGATGCGATCGGACTTGCATCCCTCCTCCACATGTATGGTTACTGTTCAATTTTTTAATTGCAAACTTTTCACCATTACCAAGTCGAGAAGCATGGATACGCCATTCACATTCTTCATATGCACATTCCACAGTAACTCGCTCACGATCGTTCTTCATGAACACAAAATATCTGCAATTTGTGATACACAAGTTGCGAATGGTGTCACGAAGAGTTTCGACATTCTTGAACTCCTGACCAACACCCTCTATACAGCTTTTCCAAGCATCCAAGGAATTTCTTTGACTTCCTTCCTCTTCAATTGCAGCTCTTGTTTCTTCAACAACTTGGATAAAATTACTTGAGCTACTCTTTGAAATATTTTTGGATCTCCAACTAATTTCGGCACCATGGGATGAGCCACTATCCATACAAAATGATAAACATAATTTCAGCACACTTATTAATATTATTTTAGCTTCAAATGAACAAAATAAAATTTCAAATATGGAATACCTCGTATTGATTACCACATTAGCAGCTTCGATCAAGCTTGAAGAATGAGTAACAACCATCTCGATCACTGTCGCATTTAAGTTCACATGTATTTGATGCATGTTACGAATATCCTTATCGCTCATTAGCGTAACAAGCATTCTAGATTTGTTTGGAATATAAAACTTAATTTCTATCATTGTAGAAGATAAATGTCTCCACCTTTTTACTATTTCCTTGAAAATTTGATCAAGAATTGTGTCCTCACTGATGGAAATAATAACAGCTTCGCTACCGTAACAACAAATGGCCATGAAAATCGGGCTACTACTGTTCTTTGAAGCCATGATAATGAAAAATGGAGGGATCAACACAAATGATTTGGAGACAATTCTTGGAGCTCAGCTCGGTTATAGCAAAGTCAGACAAAGAGTGCAGAATCAGAGGCACCTCAGCAAAATATCTCTGTTATAACAGACTTAGAGGGAGAGTGGAGCACAACACAGCATTCATGAACTCCCAAAAAACACCTAATCTTAATTCCCCACACCCTAAGGCAAAACGGAAGAAGATGGCAGACTGAAGCAGAACAGGGCATTCATAAACAAAGAAAACATGATCTTAATTCCCCACACCCTATGGCAAAATGGAAGAAGATGGGAAACAGATGGGTAATCTGCTTATCAAAGAAGAGAAGACTCCAGTTCAAACAGATGGGTAATCTGCATATAATCTGCTTGCCGGATGGAGTTCAAATAGAAAAATGGAGTTCTCTCTCGACTCCAGTTCCTGCAGCCAAATGTAGTAGCGGTTCAACTCTTCTAGAATCGCTCTGAATACTTTGATATAAACACCACGCCAACCATCCTGTCTACCAGTATATGTCCTCGTTGATGTCCCACATCTAACTAGCAGGCATTTCTAACGGCAAATAGGAGTGGCAAACAGGTATCCGTTGGAACCTTAAACAACAGAGGACTCCATTGCCCGCCTTCAAAAGTCTTCTCTGGTCTTCCAACGGTAACCTTCTCCCGCCTTCAAACCAGAAAGCCTTCCGTTGGCCCCCCGATAAGCATACCGTCCATTGGAACCTCAAAAAACAGAGGTCTATGCTTGTGGAGCTCCAAAGTCTTCTCTGGAATTCCAACGGTGAAGTTCTCCCGCTTTCAAACCGAATATGCCTTCCGTTGGCCATGCGAACAGGGATTATGGAAACTCCAAACGACTCACTTTCCCCCGCCTTCAAACCGAATATGCCTTCCATTGGCCACGCAAACAGGGATTACAGAAACTCCAAACGTCTCAATTTTCCACCTTCAAAATGCTAGCGTTGGCATGGATCGGGGCATATTCGGCACATTATCTTCAAAGATTAATCCTCCCAGGGATCGGGAATTATAGTTTGGAGAGCCGTTGGACCACAAATTTCATTTTCGGTCAACAGGGATGGTTTGTTATAGCCGAGTCATCCGGAGGGTGGGGAATTAATTACCCCTTTTTATTTTTCTGTTATATAATGATATTCTTTTTTTCCTATCTTGAATAGTTAAGGGTTTTAGAAGGCAGGTGATTTGTAAAGTCAAGAGAATTACTTTAACTTCTCAGTTTCCTGTTGCAAACTTGGATGATGTTGAAAGTGAATCCTAGGTTCTTCGGTGTTAAGCATGCGGATTTTTTTTTTTTTTAAAACCATGGCTGAACCTGATCGGGTTGCCTACGTACCCCTTCATAAGGGGGATCAAGCCATACGTAGTTCTTTTTAAGTTTTAAAACGCAGCGGAAAAATCGAATCAAACAATTTAATTCATGCATGCTTACAAGATCAAATCTAGAAATCAGCACCTTAAGAACACATAGGATTATGCCGGAATCGTTTAAACAATTATGCTAAAACTTTCATGCATGATTAACTATCAGATCTGAAACTTAAGAACTCTATTCCGATTAATCTCTGAATATCCATTGAATGGATTCTGGAGATATCTCCGTGAGGAGCCCCAAAAGAGGGTAAAACCTCGGGGAATCAGACCTAGATCTTGACACCATAATAAAAGATTAATGTAGGATTAATACCTTTTATGATGGATGAAACTTGTGGATCTGATCCTCGACTTCGCAGCCACGCACACGAATGGCCTCTACGAGAAGTCCACGCGAAGTTCCTGAAGAGATCCAATCCTGCGGAAGTGCTAGCTTGCGCAGAATTTCTTGAGGCTGAAATTTGATCTTCCAAACACTATCAACTTTTGATCCGCCTTCTTGGAAGAACTTGGAGGAAAGGTTTAAAGAGATTGAAGAGGACTTAGATCTGATCTAAAGACTCTTATCAGGGACCCCTAACACTAATGGCGCGATGGACTTAGAGGAGGAAGAAGTCAGCTAGATTGAATGCAGAATTTTTCCATGCATGAACTAGGGTTCCTCTCTTTTCTTTTCCCTTTTTTCTTCTTCTTTTTCTCTCTTTTTTCCTTGAATTCGACCACCAGATGATGGAGGTCCTTTTAATGTTGCTCTCCTACCTAACTTCATGCCAACCATCCCATATTTGTGGAGGATTTTGTGGGGTTTTGAATTTTGAATTCAAAATTCAAGTTCATGTGCCATTACATGATGAAGCTTGATCTAATCTAAACCATTCATCATGTTGCCACTTCCCTCTTTCAATTTCGAAATTCCCATGCCCCTAATCAGATTAGAGGGTCACGTGGTAATTTTGTGGTGATTAAATTCGAAATTCAACCTTAATTAGAAGTGAGATAAAGATAAGGATGGCATATGTCATGAAGAGAGAGAATTTGATCTTATCCAATTCTTTTCATGAATTTATCTCTCCATTTCGACCCATCTAATGATGAAAGAGGTCCCTGATGTTGCCAAGTGTCCCATGGCACCATTAAATAAATTAAATTAATTTTTAATCATATTAAAAATCAATTTATGGCGCCATGCATGGATATGTGACAAGTGGATTTCAAGATCCGAATAGTTTCAGATCAAACCCATTTAATTTAATTAAATCCTAACAATTAGAATGATTCAATTACCATGGGTTGAACCTAATCCAATTAGGTCAATCCCTAATTAAGCACAAATTTAATCTAATTTAATTTGGTCAACCTAAGTCCTCTTGATTCAGACCTAATCCAATCAGGTCAAAAACCCTGATTGAGCCCAGAATTGAATCTAATTCAATTTGGCTCATCCTTAGTCTAATCAATTGAGTTCATTAGCAATCTAATTACTAATTAATCCTCCGATAATTACTTTAATTATTTTATAAGATAATTTGCCAATCGAATTGACCAAATTACCCCTGAATGATTCTTAATCATTCATCAGCCTTCTTGATCAATCAGGAATCTTCTATGCGTGTGACCTCATAGGTTCGAACCTAAGCCGGTAGTATAGGAACGACTTCCTACACTAATCGATGTGACCATCTAGCAATGGTACCCGACGTCCGAATAGGCCGAATATATGCGAAGCAAATATTCTGGAACCCTGAACTATGGTTACTGTATAATTCAATCCCTTTGACTCTTAATGCCAGGATGACTTAGAGCTCACTGTCAACCCTATAATTAGTACATCCATTATGTGATTAACTTTAGATATCCCGTGACTCCTCACTGAGATTACCCTGGCCAAGGTTTTGTTAAATTAGTCACAAGACATTATCTCCTGTTTGCAGGAGGGGTCAATTCCATCTTGACTCACAACTGACTACGCAAGTACTTGACTGCACCCAGTGACCTTCCGTCACTGAATTAGAAATTCAGGTAGTCCGGTACCAAAGTACAGTGAGTTGCTTGCTAGTCACAGGTTGCGGTCTCAGGTCAGAGGGCCAAACTTATACCCATATCCACTCGGAACATCTCTCGACAGTAGAGCGTTCCGGAATTGGTCACGTTCAGTGAAATGTACTCCTACACTTCACCTGTATGGCATACCAGTGTCTCCACACTCCTTGGTTAAGAGGACAACCAACGTATATGTCACACAACGACCTAATCTCGATAATGTTGTCGTCCTAGTAACAACATATCATTTGGTCGCGAACAAGTTTAAGGACTCAAAGATAAATCCTCCTTTATCATAACATAAGTCCTAAGGACTTCATCATATAAGAGTTCATTTGAAGATGAAATGATGAATAATGCCAACTAATACTTTATTAATTTGTCAATTTATTTACAATATTCAATCATCAATATGCTGACGATTGACATTTAGGATACAATTCCCAACAACTCCCACTTAGCCTAAAGCCAATCGGCACAGTATCTAATACCCATCTTCGACTTGTGTTCGTTGAACTCTTTGATGTCGAGGACTTTGGTAAATGGGTCAGCCAGATTTTCTTTTGTGTCAATCTTCTGAAGATCAATATCACCTCGTTCTATAATCTCTCGAACCAGGTGATAACATCGCAGAATATGCTTGGTCCGCTGATGTGCTTTAGGTTCCTTTGCCTGAGCTATGGCTCCAGTGTTATCACAAAATATAGGAACTGGACCATCAATGGAAGGTGCCACTCCCAGCTCGGTGATGAACTTGCGCAACCATACGGCTTCCTTGGCTGCATCAGATGCTGCAATGTATTCTGCTTCACATGTAGAATCTGCCACTGTATGCTGCTTGGAACTCTTCCAGCAGATGGCCCCACCCTTAAGAGTGAAGATATATCCCGACACGCTCTTGCTATCATCTTGATCTGACTGAAAACTTGAATCGGTATATCCCTCAAGTTTTAAGTCAGAATCACCGTAGACAAGCCACTGATCTTTAGTATTTCTCAAATACTTAAGGATGGTTTTGACAACCTTCCAGTGGTTGCTACCTGGATCAGACTGGTATCTACTCACTACTCCTAGTGAGTATGCCACGTCTGGTCTAGTACATGTCATGGCATACATTATAGATCCCACTGCTGAAGCATATGGAATTCTATCCATAGTATCTCTTTCTTGAGAGGTTGTCGGACAATCCCTTTTAGAGAGGTTAATTCCATGGCCCATTGGAAGATAGCCTTTCTTGGAATTAATCATACTGAACCTTTTCAGTATAGTATCAATGTATGTGGATTGGGATAATCCAAGCAATCTTCTAGATCTATCTCTGTAGATCTTCATCCCTAGGATGTAAGATGCTTCTCCCAAATTCTTCATGGCAAATTGAGATGATAGCCAAACCTTTATTCCTTGTAATGCAGGAATGTCATTCCCGATTAAAAGAATGTCATCCACATACAAAACAAGAAATATAATAACTGAACCATTTGCCCATTTATAAATGCAAGGTTCCTCTTCATTCTTAATGAAGCCATATGATTTGATCACCTTATCAAATCGTATGTTCCAACTCCGTGAAGCTTGCTTTAATCCATAAATGGATTTTTGAAGCTTGCACACCTTAGACTCATCTGCAGATATAAAACCTTCAGGTTGCATCATATACACCTCTTCTTCTAAATCTCCATTTAGAAAAGCGGTTTTAACATCCATCTGCCAGATTTCATAATCTAAGTGTGCTGCTATCGCAAGCATAATCCGAATGGATTTGAGCATTGCCACAGGAGAAAACGTCTCGTCATAGTCAATACCATAACGTTGACGATATCCCTTGGCAACCAGACGGGCTTTATAGGTCTCTACTTTTCCGTCTGCGCCCCGTTTTCTTTTGAAAATCCACTTACACCCTATGGGTTTAATCCCTTCGGGTGGGTCAACTAATGTCCATACATCATTGACCTTCATGGATTCCATTTCGGATTGCATGGCTCCAAGCCATGCATCAGAGTCATGCCTCTGCATAGCATCCATATAGGTGATCGGATCCTCATTGTTTTCATCAAGTTCGACAGGATCTCCGTCCTGGACCAAGAAACCGTAGTATCTGTCCGGCTGACGTGGTACTCTACCTGATCGCCTTAATGGTGCATCTAAGATGGGTTCTGGATCTGATCTAATCAAATCCGACTCAACTAGTTCAGTAGATGGTGTCGGATCTTCTACATGTTGAACTTCCCTAAGCTCAACATTAGAGCTTTTAGTTCCTTCACTAAGGAATTCTTTCTCTAAGAAAACAGCTCTATTGCTTACGAATAACTTTTGTTCTTCAGCAAAGTAGAAGTAATATCCTTTAGTTTCTTTAGGATAACCAACAAAGAAACATTTGTCAGACTTGGGTTCAAGTTTGTCTGTCTTCAAACGTTTGACATATGCTGGACACCCCCAAACCCTAAGGTGAGACAGCATTGGCTTACGTCCAGTCCACATCTCATGTGGTGTTTTATTTACAGACTTACTTGGAACCTTATTTAGAATGTAGCAGGCTGACTCAAGTGCATATCCCCAAAAGGATATGGGCAGACTTGCAAACCCCATCATGGATCGAACCATGTCTAACAGAGTTCGATTTCTTCTTTCTGATACACCGTTATACTGTGGTGTACCAGGAGGAGTCCATTGGGAGAGAATCCCATTCTCTCCTAAATATGTCAAAAACTCATTGGAAAGGTATTCGCCTCCTCGATCTGATCGAAGAGTTTTAATACTCTTTCCAGTTTGTTTTTCTACTTCATTACGATACAATTTGAACATTTCAAATGCTTCAGATTTATGTCTCATTAAATAGACATAACCATACCTAGAAAGGTCGTCTGTAAACGTAATGAAATATGAATACCCACCTCTAGCATCTGTGCTTATTGGCCCACATACATCAGAATGTACAAGGGTCAATAAATCACTGGCTCGTTCACCTTTTCCGGTAAAAGGTGATTTGGTCATCTTACCAAAAAGACATGACTCACAGGTTGTCAATGATTCACAATCATTAACATTGAGGATTCCCTCTTTACTTAACCTGTTCATCCTGTTCTTGTTAATATGACCTAGCCTATGATGCCAAAGGTAGACATCCGTGACATTATCTATTCTAGGACGCTTACTTGATGTGTACATTACATTAACAGGTTGTGATAACAAGTAGATGCCATTGCTCAATTGTCCATTCATTACAGTAACACCATTCATAATGATATCACAAGAATATTTCTTTATTGAAATTTCATAACCGTTCATGGCCAAAAGGCCTACGGAAATTACATTCAATAAGAATGCAGGACAATAGTGACAATCACTCAAGACAACTACATGAGAATTGAAAACAAGTTTGAGATTTCCTAAAGCTAGAACTGGAACAGATCTTCCATCTCCAACATTCAGGAATCTCTCGCTGTTTTCAAATCTCTCATTGACCTGAAGTCCTTGCAATGAATTGCATATATTAAACGGACTTCCAGTATCTAATACCCAGGTTGAATTATCACATATAGAGAAATTACAAGGTGTTATCATATAAATACCTTGATCAGCAACTGATTGCCCTTTTCTCTTGCTTAGCCTGTTCGGGTCAAGTGAGGTAAGGTACTGAGGACAATTCCTCTTCCAATGCCCCTGCTTCTTACAATAGAAGCATTCTGCCTGACTTTGGTCATCCTTAATCCTTTTGGTCTGACTATGCTGAGTTTTCAGCTTTCTATACCAATTATTGAAGTTGGGACTAGTCAACTTGTCATTATCCAATAATGAGCGAAGTGACAAACTTGTGGCCATTTCTATATAAAAGAAAATTTGGCTATTAGTATATGAATTGACTAAACACAGTAGACTTGGACTTTAGTCTAAAGATACTCCCACTATTTTATACAAATTGGTAGCCTCTACCTCCAATTCGAAAAATTACTCCTAATTCTTTAGTGGGCACTAGAACCCAATAGATCGCATATAGGCCCGAGTGTGGCTCGGCTAACCCATATGCACCTATTGGTAGGTTCTAAACCAGTTGCTTCACCAAGCAACTTCTAGTGATAATTTTGCCCTAGGTTCTTCGGCAGGCGTGTGGCGCCTCCACCGAATACCCTAGTCAGGTCCAACCATTAAATGATAGGGTTAAGTCTAATCAACTAATAGACGACCAAGCCCGAGTGTGGCTCGGCTCACCTGACCGCCTATTGAAGGTACACTTAACTCATCATATATTGAATGACAATTCCAATGCTTGATAAGTACCAGGCGTGTCGCGCCTCCAATAATTATCAAAACATTGGACCCATTATCACCCAACTTAATGGGAGGCTATGACCTAGTTATCCCCATAACCATTTCATTTTAAGGACCTAATAATTTTAGAGGATTTCATAATTAGGATAGATGAGAAGATCCGGTTAGTCTAATTTCTCCCACTGACTTCACCAAATCAGATTAGACTCAAACCGGTTAAGGAGACACCTAAATCAGTCAAACTGATTTTCCTTATAGGCATGGGCTAACTCGAATCATTAAGTGATCCAATCAAAATGTGATTGACCATGTCGGCCAGGTAAGTGAGATCGGTGGAAGGGATATGCCATTAACTCGGCAAAGACGAATCAGTGCGAGTAGCTCCCAATTAAAAATCACCGGTCAAAACTGCCAAACTTACCTTAGACACCGACTGGTTAATCAATTTCGATTTGATTACTCAAATGACTCGGGCTACACCTCTGAGCCTAAATCAAGTTCCATCTTGGTCTAATCAAAGACATGGACTTGATCCATCTACAACTATTGTAAATTGATCTAGAATTTTCTTGACCTAATCTAGTTACTACTTAATTAGATTTGATCAATTAATTCTATTTGTCCATGTATGATTCTAACCTTAGGTCTAACCCAATCCTAGGAACTTGATTCAAGCTAACCCATATGCCCAAAGAATTATGCAATGTCAATTAATTGAGTTACAATTCTATTTCATAACACTTAATTCTCAATTAAGTTTAGACTTATGAAAGTTTTGATCATTGCATATTTCTTTTTAATTACATATTAATTACAATCTTTCAGTTCTTAAAACATATTTTCAGATCTGAGTTTTTGTAATTAATCACATGTAATCAGATTAAATTCATGTTTAAGTCATTATATTTAATGTTCATGCATCACATATACATAACAACATGAATTAATACAAACAACATACATCTTATGTATTTGTTTTTTCACTTTTATTTTCAGATCTGATTTGTTCATTAAAATCAGAGATCATATGAATCATAAATTTTATTTAGATCTAATCTAAACAATATTATGATTTCAGATTTATTTATGTTACAAATCTTAACACAAACATGCATCATATGCATTCAAAATTTCAGATCTAGTTAATCATGCATAATCAGCAATTAAATCAATCATAAAAAATACTTTAGATCTAATCTAAGCATGCTCATGATTTTAGATTTAATTACAAGAATTAAAACATAAAAGTTTAAACATGAACCTGGCTCTGATACCACTGAAAGTGAATCCTAGGTTCTTCGGTGTTAAGCATGCGGATTTTTTTTTTTTTTTAAAACCATGGCTGAACCTGATCAGGTTGCCTACGTACCCCTTCATAAGGGGGATCAAGCCATACGTAGTTCTTTTTAAGTTTTAAAACGCAGCGGAAAAATCGAATCAAACAATTTAATTCATGCATGCTTACAAGATCAAATCTAGAAATCAGCACCTTAAGAACACATAGGATTATGCCGGAATCGTTTAAACAATTATGCTAAAACTTTCATGCATGATTAACTATCAGATCTGAAACTTAAGAACTCTATTCCGATTAATCTCCGAATATCCATTGAATGGATTCTGGAGATATCTCCGTGAGGAGCCCCAAAAGAGGGTAAAACCTCGGGGAATCAGACCTAGATCTTGACACCATAATAAAAGATTAATGTAGGATTAATACCTTTTATGATGGATGAAACTTGTGGATCTGATCCTCGACTTCGCAGCCACGCACACGAATGGCCTCTACGAGAAGTCCACGCGAAGTTCCTGAAGAGATCCAATCCTGCGGAAGTGCTAGCTTGCGCAGAATTTCTTGAGGCTGAAATTTGATCTTCCAAACACTATCAACTTTTGATCCGCCTTCTTGGAAGAACTTGGAGGAAAGGTTTAAAGGGATTGAAGAGGACTTAGATCTGATCTAAAGACTCTTATCAGGGACCCCTAACACTAATGGCGCGATGGACTTAGAGGAGGAAGAAGTCAGCTAGATTGAATGCAGAATTTTTCCATGCATGAACTAGGGTTCCTCTCTTTTCTTTTCCCTTTTTTCTTCTTCTTTTTCTCTCTTTTTTCCTTGAATTCGACCACCAGATGATGGAGGTCCTTTTAATGTTGCTCTCCTACCTAACTTCATGCCAACCATCCCATATTTGTGGAGGATTTTGTGGGGTTTTGAATTTTGAATTCAAAATTCAAGTTCATGTGCCATTACATGATGAAGCTTGATCTAATCTAAACCATTCATCATGTTGCCACTTCCCTCTTTCAATTTCGAAATTCCCATGCCCCTAATCAGATTAGAGGGTCACGTGGTGATTTTGTGGTGATTAAATTCGAAATTCAACCTTAATTAGAAGTGAGATAAAGATAAGGATGGCATATGTCATGAAGAGAGAGAATTTGATCTTATCCAATTCTTTTCATGAATTTATCTCTCCATTTCATGAAGTGAGATAAAGATAAGGATGGCATATGGCATACCAGTGTCTCCACACTCCTTGGTTAAGAGGACAACCAACGTATATGTCACACAACGACCTAATCTCGATAATGTTGTCGTCCTAGTAACAACATATTATTTGGTCGCGAACAAGTTTAAGGACTCAAAGATAAATCCTCCTTTATCATAACATAAGTCCTAAGGACTTCATCATATAAGAGTTCATTTGAAGATGAAATGATGAATAATGCCAAATAATACTTTATTAATTTGTCAATTTATTTACAATATTCAATCATCAATATGCTGACGATTGACATTTAGGATACAATTCCCAACAGATGTTTCTGCCAAGAGTTTGCAGAAGCATTTGAAGTAAAATCTAGTTTGCAGGAAAGGCTATATGCACCTCAGTCGCCGCCCCTATTTGAAAAGGTTTTTGCAAGAAGTTCCTTAAATTTTTTGTTTTAACTGATCTTTTCCTATCTTCACTCTTCCCTAAGTTATGATCGAGTTTCATATTGCAGCTAAGAAGATCACTTACTTTTGGAGAACAAGAAACATGGCAGCTTTGGTGGTTTTGAGGATGAAAATGATGATAATGGAGGAGAAAATCACCCTACCGATTTTGATCAAGCAGGACATGATCTGCTAAATAGTATGTGCAATATGGATACTGAAGTATAATTTCGCCATGGGAAGGTTTGCATCTATCAGCTCTACTTTCTGCTTGATGCTTTATCAATTATTAAGCTTATGCTTTATATGATGTTTGTGATAATCTGATGGGGACATCAGAGCTGACCACCCTGCCGTTTAGTCTCCACAATTTTATTTGCATTTTATTTTCTTTTATTTTTGGGTTTGTTTGCAATTTTATTATTGTTGGACTTTATTTGTGTAGTTTGGGTTTATTGGGAATTATTTTGTGTAAGGGGGTTTTATTTTAATTGTTCTTATTGGGCCCTATTTATAGGGAACTTTTATGTTGATTAGGGTTAATGAAGGTTTAACAATTTTTCCCCCACATCTTCTCCTCCTCTCTTCCTCCTTCTCTTCTTCTCTTCTCTTCCTCTTCCTCATTCTTTTCTCCCTCTTCTTCTGTTTCCATCTTAAAGCTACAACATACAGCAATCCCAACAGTACATTCTCATCACTGCAGCCATTTCTCCCTCCCGGTTCGGCATCAACTTGGTATCAAAGCCTCGGCTTTGCCTCTGTGCTAAAGCCCTGGTCCCTAAATAGCGTCTTTCTCCCTTGCTGCCACTTGAATTCACCGCCACCCCCGCTACGCAGCCTCACCCCACCGCCTCCGCCTCCCCGACACTACTTCTCCATCGGCTTCCCACGGCCCACCACCCCTTTCCTCTCTCTCTCGGTGCTCATAAAAAAAAAAAAGAAGGTCCCTCTCTTTTGGTTTTCACCCCAGTTCCCTTTCTCCCGGCTCTCACACAAAGAACAGGGAAAACACCTTTGTCGATTCGCCACGCACCCACCCCTTGCTCACAACTCCCGATCCCACCCCCTCTCAGCCGACTCACACCACCACCCTTTAGGGAAGTAGGCCACACCTTCCTCCCTTTCTCTTGGTTCCTACCAGAACAGAAGGGAAACTCCCCGTCACCGGATCCTTTCCACCCGCCATTGCACCCACGACCACTGCCACCACCATGTGCCGCCAACAGCGCCGAACCCTCCCCGTTGGTCGCCCACGCCGCCAACAGCGCCGAACCCTCCCCGTTGGTCGCCCACGCCGCCGGTATCAGACCCCACGAGAGCGCCGCCGCCCCGAGTGTCTTGTGTCTGCTCCCAACCGTCGGCGTCGGGCCCACAGAGGGGACCGCCGCCAACCTTCGCTGCAGCCCACAAAGCCGTGGCCGTGATCTCGCCGCCGCCGCAGGTCGCGGAGCAGCCGCCGTGATCCCTGCCTCGGGCCCGCAGCCGCCGCCGCGAAGATCGGCGTCCTACCAAACCGTCGAGAGGTTGAAGAAGGTTGAGGCAATGGGTAAGTCTCAGACCCGTTAGCCCGCCCCACTAGCTCGGATCCGTTCGGGAGAAAAAAAAATGAAGAAAGAAAGAAGACGCACGTGACCGCACGTGCCGCCTAAAAAAAAAACAAAAAAAAGAAAAAGAAAGAAAAAGAAAACCTTTGCACGTGACTGCACGTGCGTGCCAAAAAAAAAAAAAAAAATCTTACCAGTTCATCTTCCCCGATCGGCTGCCCCTCACCGCATCCACCATGCCCACCGTCGTGCAACACCTCTTTTGGGCCCCTCCTTCCCGCGGTCGACCGCAGACGATCGATGCCGACCGCCACCGAACGCCGATGACGCCCTCCCACTGATCTGCGCCACCTGCGCACGTCTCGCTGCACCGTCCCCGAAGCCGGGCTTCGCCTCCTCTTTCGAGCCGCCGACGCGCTTCCGCCTCCACCGTAGCGCCACTTACGACATCGCCGCTCCCATCCTCCGCCGCGGTTCGCCACCCCATCTTCCGCCGCCAAGCCGTTCGCCTTCCGCCATCGCCCGAGACCTCCGCCGCCTTCGCCGCCCTCTGTTTCATCTCGCCACCGCCACCAGAGCTCCACCGTCCGCGCTCCTCCGTCGTTCACCACCGACTCCCTCTCACGAGCCCAAATCAACAGCCCGGCCGCCACTGCAGAGCCCCTTTCAACGGGAGGCCACACCACCCCTCCCTCATCCCGTTCAAGTCCATCAGACCGCACCCGAGCCCAACTGGGCCGATCACATTCTCCAGACCTTTTGTCAACTGCGGCCCAAAGCCCAAGCCCAATTAGCTGCAGGTCCTGTTACAAGCCCGACCCAGCATCTTCTTCAGCCCATTCCAGAAGTCCGGAAGGCTTTTGTGTTGCAGCTCCAGGTCCACAGCTCCAGCTAACTTCGTCCGATGCCAATTTCATATTCGAGACTCTACAACGGATGTTTTCGGTGGACTGCATCCACCACAGGTGATAGGTTCTTCCTTCTTTTGAGCTTGTTTATCTAATTATGTTCTAGTTCTTTTGCATGACATTCCTATTTTGCCAAAACTTATTTTTCTGTCAAACTGCAAAACCTAAAACATTTACTACCACACCCATCCTACCCACCATTTAAATCTGAATATTAAATTAGCACACCTTAGCGATAGGATAATTCTCAACATCCGTCGATCAGATTACTTTAGGATTAGAACGACTGTAATACGTGTTTGCAACCTAACTTCTTATAGTGACTAATTTCCTACTTCATTTCTGAAATAACCAAAGTACAAATTAGTAACATTTAATTTTAAGTTATTTTTGTGAAATTTGTTGATTTCCGAATTCATAGTAGGTTGCATTAGTAGGTTGTCCTACATTGCATTTGGTAAGGGTTCATTAGTAGCACTGCATGTCACATCACCAACTAGAGTAGTCCCTGCATGCCAACCCATAGTGGTAGAGAGTACCTACTCACTGACTCTCAGACCCCTTTACCCACCATGGATCCTAGAGTTCTACAAGATATTTTGGAACAATTAGCTGCATTATGAGCTGACCAAGATGAATTCAAACGAGAAATCCGTGCTCTAGTGCAACACCCTAGGACTCCTGAACCGTCAACCCCAATTGCAGCTTATCCCGAGCTTGGTTTGACTACACCACCTGTAGCTTTTCCCCATCCCCATAGGAACCAACTTTCTCTTGATCACCAGCGCGACCTTGACGAGCGCCTATTTCGTACCGTACGAGTAGATACCCCCACATTTGCTGGTCAATTAGAACTGAGTGTGTACCTTGATTGGAGAGCAGCCATGGATAACTATTTTGAGTGGTATGAAATGACTGATGATAGAAAAGTATGGTTCACTAAAATGAAGCTTATTGGGCAAGCTCACTGGTACTGGCATAACATTGAACATATGCGTGAGACCCAAAGGCTTCCTCGTATCACCACTTGGGAGGATATGAAAGAAAAACTGAATGAGAAGTATCTGCCATTCTCTTACCGACGCCTTATGGATAGGTGGCAGGAACTAACTCAAGGAACTTCAACCGTTACCGATTACATTGCACAATTTGAGGAGTTTCACATGAGGTGCGGTGTAATCGAAGAGGAGACTGTTACTCTCTCTAGGTTTTGGGCAGGACTCCGCGAGGAGATCTAGAAAGAACTAATCCTCCGAGAGATTACTACTCTTGGTCAAGCATACCAATTGGCTCAAGATGTAGATAGTTTCTTACAAGCCCCTGTAGTGAGGTGTACCGACCCTCGACCCATGGCTCCAGGAGCCCGACCTAATCAAAACTACCTCCCACAACCCAGGCAGCTTCCCAACCCTTCTAACCAGTCCGGCCCTAGCCAAGCACCGATTCAAACATCCCCGATACCTGTCCAAAACCCTTCAAATGATAAAGAAAAGGGCATACTAGGTCCCAATCCTCGTTCTAGAAGCCAAACCCAATGTTTCAAGTGCCAAAAATTTGGCCATATAGCGTCCCAATGTAATGCCAAGACCTATCTCATGACTGAACTAGAAGTTGGAACTCAAGCGACTGAATGTGTCGAAGAAGTCTATGAGCCAAACATTGAGGATTTTGTAGAAGACTTTGGAGACAACAAGACCGGGTTAGAGTTTCTCCAGGCTGAACCCCAAAAGGAGCCCACTAATCCAAATAACCAAAACCCTAGGCTTCATGTGGTTAGGTGTACTTTAGCCCAAATCAAGACCGAACAAGATTGGCGTAGAACCTTCCTATTTTACACGCTCATTAAGATCAATGGTAAAACATGCAAATTCCTATTTGATAGCGGAAGTTGTATTAATGCCATTGCTTCCGGAGTTGTCTCCCGCCTCGGCCTGAAATCTACCCCTCATCCCAACCCATATAAAGTAGCTTGGGTAGATAAGACATCTCTTTCGGTGTTGGAAAGATGCCTCATCCCGATTCAATTCCTATCCTATAAAGACAAAATCTGGTGCGACTGCATTCCGATGGACGTAGGTCAAGTCATCCTAGGGCGGCCTTGGCTATACGATATGGATGTCACACTTCATGGGAGTTCAAATTCGTGTAGCTTTATGTTCCAGGGTCGGAAAATTATACTGAACTCATTGCCTCCTAGAGAGTCCGCCCCTGAAAAGAAGAGTGCCACTCTACGAAAAGATGATTCACTTCACATCATTACTTCGAAAGAGGTAATGAAAGATATCGAAAGCCAATCACCTGTGTTTGCCCTTGTGGCTAGGGTTATCAAGATGGAGTCGAGCCCTGAGAAACCACCGGCAGTAGTTCCCCTGCTGGAAGAGTTTCACTCTATTTTTCCTAAGGATTTTTCAGGTACACTTTCTCTGATGCGTGATATCCAGCACGCAATTGATCTCGTTTCCGGAGCATCCTTACCCAATTTTCTTCATTATGGGCTCAACCCAAACGAGCACATTGAACTGAAATGTCAAGTTGACGAACTTCTCACCCAAGGGTATGTTCGTGAAAGTCTGAGCTCCTGTACTGTACCCACACTCCTCATCCCTAATAAAATTACCGTTAAGTATCATTTTTCCATTCCTAGGTTGAACGACCTCTTAGATTTTATGTCTAGTGCCACGATTCCATGGCAAGACGTCAGTATGACTAGAGTTGCCAAACTTTATTTCAATGAAGTCGATAGACCTCCTGACCTTCCAAAATCTATTATATCTGATAGAGATGTTAGATTCGTGAGCTCCTTTAGGAAAATTCTTGGGCACATGATTGGCACTAAATTAAAATTTTCGTCGGCCTATGCTAGGACTTGGGATTTAGTGTTACCGACCGTCGAGTTTGCATATAATAGTTCGGTCAATAGGTCCTTAGGCATGAGTCCCTTCGAAGTGGTGAATAGATATAAACCTAGGCAGCCCATAGACTTGATTCCCATGTCTCATCAACATAGAGTCTCTGAGTCTACACAATCATTTGCATCACACCTGCATTCATTGCATTAGGAAATCAGCAAACGTATTCACTCTAATAACTTAAAATATAAATTCTTTGCTGATTTGCACAGACGTTATAAAGAGTTGAATGTAGAAGATTCTGTCATGGTGAGAATTAGACCTGAACAACTTTCTTTGGGAACGTTCAAAAAGTTGCAATCCCTTAGTGCGGGACCGTTCAAAGTCCTAAAGAAAATCAGTTTGAATGCTTATGTTGTAGATCTTCCTAAAGCCTATGAGATTAGTGCGACATTTAATATTGAAGATTTAGTCCCATACAAATGGTCCACATTCATTCCTTCTGACCCTTTTGTTGATACATCCGCCTCTGTTGATCACCTTGACCCATCATCTGCTATTGAGCCTCCACCTCCAAAGTTTCATGCATGCAGAGAACACATAGAGCATATATTAGATGAGCAGGTTATATCTACCAGGAGAGGAAGCTACCAACGTTATCTTGTTCGGTGAAAGGTCGACCTGAATCGGATGTGACGTGGATTTCGCGAGCCGAGTTGCAGCGCCTTGACCTTGACCTTCAGGAGCAGTACGACAACCGGCCAGACATGCACTCGACGGGGTCGAGCTTCTCCCACCCGGAAGGAGTTGATGGGGACATCAGAGCTGACCACCCTGCCGTTTAGTCTCCCCTATTTTATTTGCATTTTATTTTCTTTTATTTTTGGATTTGTTTGCAATTTTATTATTGTTGGACTTTATTTGTGTAGTTTGGGTTTATTGGGAATTATTTTGTGTAAGGGGGTTTTATTTTAATTGTTCTTATTGGGCCCTATTTATAGGAAACTTTTATGTTGATTAGGGTTAATGAAGGTTTAACAATTTTTCCCCCACATCTTCTCCTCCTCTCTTCCTCCTCTTCTTCTCTTCTCTTCCTCTTCCTCATTCTTTTCTCCCTCTTCTTCTATTTCCGTCTTAAAGCTACAATGTACAACAATCCCAACAGTACATTCTCATCACTGCAGCCATTTCTCCCTCCCGGTTCGGCATCATAATCATATGCAGCAAAATGATGATGCTGTGACATTTGATCGTGTTGAAGGTCTATCACAGGATGATCTAGGTTCTCATGCAGCCCTTGAAGATTTGTGCCACTTACATCTGGTAAAAGACAAAAATATCTATCTAGTTATCTATCTTTCTATCTGCTTGTGCATGCTGCATTGTGGACACAAGTTGCATTATAATTTCTAATATGCTATTCAATCTTCATTTCTTGACTTTAAATGATTCTAAAGGTGTATTGCAGCATATATGTGATAGCAAGTGCTATTGTAGCTTTACATTCTAATAACCATTTGCAAAATGCCTTTCTTGATTGCATTTGTTGATGAATGAGATGATTTGACCCTAGGTTCACCGAACCGGTGCCAGGACCCGTATTGGTCGGTGATTGGCACGGTATAGCATGCGTTCGTGTCGTGTTGTTATGGGACGTACCGACAAAGGAGAGCTAGAGAGCGAGGGGGAGAGGGAGAAGGAGAGAGAGGAAAATAGAGAAAAGAGGGAGGGAGGGGGAGAGGGTGGAAGGAAGGGAGAGGGAGAGAGGGAGAGGGAGGGGGATAGAGAGGGAGAGGGAGGTGCAGAGTGTTGCCCAAGGTGACAACCCAAGAGGGGGGGTGAATTGGGTTTTCTAAAAATTATGTTTCCTAATTTTTACTTTGAATAGACTGCAGCAGAATAATAGGATGTTATTTACTTAAGCTCTAGGCGATTACAAGTAAAGCAGTGGAAGATTAAGCTAGAGCAATTATACTATGGCTTTAGGGTGCAATTGATCTAAAATTAACTTATAGTTGTATGATCAATCTTAATCTATGTGTATGGTAAGAATGGAGTGGAAGCTAAGCAAATCACTTATAACTCTATAGAAAACAAAGCTAGAGATATTACACAATCAAGCATGAATGGAAGGCATGAAGTACAAGAGATAAGACATCACAAACACAAAGATGTATAGTGGTTCGGTGCACCCCAGCACCTACATCCACTCCCCAAGACCTCTTGGGAATTTCACTATAATCCCTTAGATTACAGTCGGTTGTTTTACAAGCTCACAACCCAACTTGTTGTTTTGCGAGATCACAACGAACTCGGTCGGTTTTCACAGGCTCACCGACTAGAACCAACCGATTGTTTTCACGGGCTCACAATCCAACCCAGTTGGTTTTTCCAAAGGCTCACCAACCACAACCTTACAATGATTGTTTTCCGGGTTCACAATCAACCCAGTTGGTTTTCCCCAAAGGCTCACCAACCACAACCTTACAACGTTGGTTTTTTCCTTTGGCTCACCAACAAACCTTATCCCCTTGATTCAATCCCTTGATTGAATCAAGTTACAAGATATTAGAACAAGAGTTTAAATCAAATACAAGCTTCTCAAATAAGCAAATATAGCAAATGTAAATTAGTAAAGAAAAGAGAAGAAGCCCTCAAACTAATTTGTAGATGGAGGAACTCGGCTTCTTCTTCACTTGCCCCTCTTCTGATTTTGCACGAAGTAGAGGATCTCCGAGGCAGCACACGGATGGAGAGGAAGCTTTGGGATTCACTTGGATGCTCTTCTTCTCTCTATTTTACTTTGAATGGCCCTTTTGTGCTTATGGGAGATTTCCCTTGTAATCTCTTCCAAATCTCTTCCCTAAATGTTTTCTCCCACTTCCATGAGTTCTCCCCTAGCTCTCTTCTTGTTTTTATAGCTTTAGATGGCGTGGAAACAAGAATATAGCCGTTAGAGACAAAAATAGAGCCGTTGGACACAGTCTGCACTTCCTGACAATATTACCGTTGGGATCGGAGTCGACTCGCGCGATCAGGAGTCGACTCGCCTGTTGCAGGAGTCGGCTCGTGCTTTACTGGAGACGACTCGGCCACTGTTCCAAATTTGAATTAAAGTGCATGCCTTGACTGGGAGTCGACTCGACTTAACCCGGAGTCGACTCGCCAACATCTGGAGCTGACCTGGCAATTTTGGAGTCGGCTCATCCACAGAAGTCCGTGGATCCAATTTTGAATTTTGTCCACTCGAGTCGACTCGACTGTCCTTGGAGTCGACTCGAATCTCAGAGCCCGAACTCCCGATCCTCTGTCTTTTGGCTCATCCAGTCTTGGAGTCGACTCGAACTTCCTTGGAGTCGACTCGGCTCTCAGTTTCCGAAAGTTGGTCTTCTGCCTTTTGACGTGAAGCTTGTCTTGGAGTCGACTCGAGCTGTCTGGGAGTCGACTCGAATCTCAATGGCAGTAACATGGTTTTCTGTCTGTCGATGGTCGCGGAGTCTCGGAGTCGACTCGTGCAATGCGGGAGTCGACTCGAATCTCAGAGTCCCAAAAATGCTCTCTGACTTTTTCTTTGTGTTCCGCTGAGAGTCGACTCTTGCTTTCTTTGGAGTCGACCTACCAACCATCGGAGTCGACTCGCGTTCCACTGGAGTCGACTCGAATCTCAGACCCGAAAACTGCTCTCTGACTTTTCTGCCTGTGACTCCTAGGAGTCGACTCATACTTCTCCGGAGTCGACTCATACTTCTTCGGAGTCGACTCGAATTCCACTGGAGTCGACTCGAAGACTGTTCTTTTGAATTTTTCTTTTGATTTTACTCCTCCAATTTGAATCCTTTGAACTTTAAACTTTGGGCCAATAAATTGTAGCTTTCTTCCAACTTGAGAGCTTTGGAGGCCTTCTTGTGTTCTTCCAACTTGCTATGTTCCTTGCAAAATAAATATCTTTCTCCTTGCAACATAAACATTAGTATCTATACTTCAAGGTTTTGTGATCATCAAAATCAATCTATGAATCAATCTTTGGGTCATCAATCTCCCCCTTTTTGATGATGACAAAACTTGGAGTATATGCAATATAAAAGATATTGATTTCTAGAAGTAATACATAGCTAAGTTGCATGAAGTAGAAAACATATATATTTAAAAACATACTTCATGATAATGCTTTAGATTTAATCAGCTTAACACAATCAACATATTTAAATTTTAAGCTGATTTGTATTCAATTCAAAGTAATAAAGCATTCTGAGTATATAGCATATACTTAGATATTTCTCCCCCTTTTTGACAACATCAAAAAGATAGTGAAACATTAAGTACAAAGATCAGAGCAGAACACATCGAGTGTGAATTCAAGAGGTTTTTTAATTTGATACCACAGATAGTTTTCTAATCAAGTGTAGGTGGAATCTTCCTTAGGTTAATCAAGAAGTACCACAAATGATATTCAAGGAAAAATATGAGTTGAAATCTAACCTCTCTTCACTAAGTATGAAAGCTTGTTCATTTAAGACCTTTTGCCCAATCTATTAAGTATTTTATCAACATGAGAGCAATTTAATTAATTTTCAGAGTAAAAGATCAAAACTTATATATTTGGAAAAACATATCATCATGTTGGATCATTAATTCTTAATGACTTCAAAGTTCTTTTATGATAATAAGAGCATTGGGGCACAAATACCAAAATATGAGTTTATGCAATTTTTGATACATCTTTGAGCTCTTTTAAAGACTTTCTTTTATTCCTTTAGAAAATAAGCACAATTTGATACATAAAATAATGAATTGGCACAAAATAGAAGTTCTAAAGAGCAAGCCAATTAAAACTCATTAGTGAGGTTCAAAATAGATTTTCTAAGAGATACTCAAGAAAATTTAATACATTGTTCTCCCCCTGTTTTATTAAATTAGAGGCTCTTAAGATTTGTAATTTGGTTCATGAGTGATGCATAAGATATACTAACCAAATAACACGCCTCAAGGTGTATCATAAAGATTTTCAGATTTAAATTTCAGATGATACATATTGGAGAGTATTAGGATTACTTTTCATTTAGTATTCTTTCTCTCTCCTTTAGCTATAGATTTATGCAATTAAGTCCAATAAGACCTCTCCTTCTGAAATTTTCTTTCTCCCCCTCAATTGATCATTCCATTTAAGAGTTTAGAATCCTAAGATAATGTTCAACAAAATTGTCAATCTCAAAAATATATTTTCTATAAGTTTCAGCTTATTTTCATAAGACTCAAGGTTTGAGATAAGACAACCTTTATAGAACGCATCTCAAGGTAATTAAAGCATGTCTTGCAATATAAGGAGGTTCATCAAAATCAATCCATAAAATTCAAAGCATGCATCAAAATAAAGTGTCTTTGGGATAGGATACTGAATATCTAAAGCTCTCCCTCAAAAGATGCATTCTTCTTTAATCATTTTAAATTGTTGAATTTCAGATTATAGTGATAAACGTGAATAACACTGAAATCCTGTAATATCGAGAATGTAGAGTAATCTAGTATTATTCCAAAATTTGTAGTAATTACTCTTTCTAATCCTTTACGAACAAGTTATGCTTTCTATTAATCTTAGAGAAAATGTATAGAAATATCAATCAGAAAATGATTCATTTGAAGCTTAGTTTCTTTCAACCGCATTTACATTTTCTTTCTTTTAGAATCATTTGAGTGAGCTGAAATATTTCTAGTTTTAAGATCATTCACTCTATTGATGGAAGTTTTTAATAATGTAGGGGAGAAAAACATATAGATGATCATTGAGGTATATATATTTATAGAACTCAATTTCTTAATCATAGTTTTTCAACAATGTATACATGAAACACAATAAATCCTTTTAATATCAAAATAAAATCATATATTTAGAAATTTTTGTTTGCAATCAAGATCATCGAAAGACACATCATTTGAACCAATATTAGTATACTTTGAAGATAAGAAATGATATGTTTCTGATGCGTATCGGAGCAATCAACCAAGGCATCAAAATTAATTCTGTTTTTCTTACATTAAGAATTTATTTAAAAATCATATTGAGTTTAAGCTTTTATATAAAATCAGATTCTGAATTACATAAGGATTTTCAATAGAGGCCTTCAAAATCATAATTTGAGATATGTATCTTCCACATTGTAGCTCATCTTAGATCATTACGATTGAAAACACATATTTCAAACATATAAGAGCATATTCAGAATATTTGTATTTATGTTGAATTTTGGTGTGAATTAGAACATTATATACTAAAATTAGGCAAGTTGAAAGATAAAACAAAATCAATTCATTTTTCCTAAATAGATATATCCTTCTCTTCCCCCTTTTTTTTTTTACAAATTTTATTCTACTTTCAGATTTTAGAGATGATTGTGAATGACAAATCTGAAATAAAATAAAAATAACTTCATATAGTACTTCAAACATTCAATCATGGAACATTACAAAATATTGGAAATTCATAATTCAGAACATCAGGCCACATGCAAAATATGTTATGTGTTAAGTCATGCATTAAAATAATAAGAACACGCATGTCAAGGATCAAAGTCAATTCTTTTCAAATAAACTCCCCCTATTTAAATATAATCTTGCATTGATTTCATCCTTAAATTATGTTTTCAAGTGATAAAAAAAGATGACTTGATTCTTCTTATATACTTTCATTTACTTTGTCTTTCATTTTTTTTTTTACTTTCTTATGCTCTATACTCTATTTACTCCCTATCCGGTGGAGTTGGAAAGGGGCACGAGGTACTACCACTAGCCTCCCTATTGGCACCATCTCTATGATGAGCAATATAGAAAGGTTAAAATGTTCACTCCAAACTCTCTCCGTTTGAGTGTAATTAATTATAGATTTTATCCCTTCCAAATGTGCCGAATATATTATGCTTGTTTTGCTTTTCCTTAAGATTGAAGTACTTGCCTTTGCTCAGATTTTTCATCTCTTGAACAATGTCCATTTTCTTTTCTTTATCTCTCTCTCTTTTTGTCATTCTCAAGTAATTTACATGAAAGAGTAGAATAAAGAGATAATCTTATGTATCATATAGATGTATATTATGCAAACAACATTTTCATTGTGCTCAAGGATTCATAACTTCTCACAAGTTATTTTACATCAAAATTTTAAGCATATACTTGTGTATTTCATGGTTATGACATAGGCAAAGATATATTTTAGTTTGGGCAGACCATGAAATAGTTTCTAAAAGTATAAGTCAGTCAATACACATATAGACATGATATCAAAAATTAATAATTAAAGAATTTAATCATGCCATAATAAGATTTAAGTTACTGACTTTGCTCAATTAATTTGTGAGAAAGGTATCTAAAATTACCTATTCATTATATATTCTTCAGGCCAAACTATATTTCTTATGTGTGAACTTTTGACTGAAGAAGATCCTTTCTCTTGTTTGCATGTGAATGTTTATTGTATCTTACATGAAGATATCCTTCAAGTTGAAATCTCTCATTTTTCTTTCTTGAAGGAAGGTCATTAGTTTCTTTAAGATACAAAGCATTCATCCAACATAAATATTTTTTAACTAGATGACTCAATATAAGATATGACAATAGTAGCATGTTGAGTCACTTTACTCAAGAGATTCCCTAAATATAAGCAGGCACATATCACTTGAACTAAAGAGATAGATTCATTAACCAAGATAGTTCAAGGACAAGCATGTGAGGCAATAGACAGATTTATCAAGGTCAAATCAATTTAGTTTAGATTCTATTTGCTTAAGATAATTATCAATAAGATGTGTTAACTAAGTTTTAATCAACTTATCTTAAACGTTTGTTTCTATCAAAATTCAGATTATGACTTATTTGTTATTAATAAAATATGATTAATTAAAGTTAGATTGAAGTCTTGCACAAGGTCACATAATGAGCATACAATCTGGTCTACTAGCTGTATGATAAAATAATTATTCTATCATGCTTCAATACAGCTTTAACACAATAGATCTACTTTGCTCATCCTTTTCAAATTCTACAAGATGGGGTCATAGATATACCTTCTTCATGCCAATCTTCTATAAGGATTTTCTTGTGGACTAACGTTGGTCAATGAAGATCCCCTTTCCTGTTTGTCTTAATTTGGAGTTTGAGAGAAGATGTTAATTCATTCATCATATTTATTTCAAACTCACCTTACATGAGCTAAGTAAAATCTTCATATAACTCTTCATTAGTAGAACCAAAATGATGTCATCAATGCATACTTTGAGCAAATAAGATGCCACAAGTCCTTCTTTTTGATGTATAGATTTATCATTAATACTTTTTATCAAAAAGGTTACTTAAGCTTTTATATATCATGCTTTTGATGCTTGTTCCAAATCACATATTGCTTTATCATATATGTAATGAGTGTTTTCAAATATGGTGGTTATCTAACATATATAAAGTAAGCACATAGGAGTCCATTTTACACACTCACTTGATAGGATATAACGTTTATAAAGCAAACAAATGATAAAGGTGATTTTTACTTCTAATCATGCAAGAATCTTATCAAGATCTATTTCATCTTTTCTTGATTGAATCTTTTAGTAGTCACCAATTAAGTGCATTTCTGAAAACTCAATTTGGTTCTAATTATTAACAAGTTTTCAGATTTTATCGACAAGATTTCAAATTCTCTCTCTTTTAAAAATGATTTAGTTTAACTTGACCAATTATAATCTTGTTCATTCTTCTTAAGGTGTTTTAGTTTTTTTTTGGTTGTTATATGTAAGCAAAAAGATTAACATATACATATATAATCTGATTTTAGTATCTTGATGATAAATCGTTAGTCTTATAACGAATAGAATGAATTGATATTTCTACAACTAGAATCTTTTCATTGAATGTTCTATATGCATTGCTTGATGAATGATATCCAAAGATAAAAATATATGTATCAGATTTGGCATTATTTTCAAAAGACCATATCAAGCATAACATAAACTACTGAAAAATATGAAAGATATGCAATAGATCATTTTCTATTTTTCAGAAGATCAAATGGAGTTTTCATCAAAAATAGACCTAATAGAAACCATATATATGACAAGCAATGATGATAGCTTTTAACAAAAAAAAATCATTTAAGTAGATGACTATCATACAACATTGCCTTCTTTATTTCTTCAAGGATTCTATTAACCCTATTTTACTTATGGTGTTCTTTGGTGCAGAAATAATTGTATTCAATATTATTTTCTGTGCACAACTTAATACAAAATTGGTTTCCAAAACTATGCCATGATACTTCTTTTACTTTCATAGTTTGCAAACCTTTTTCATTTGATCCCTTTTTGTGATTTTGTGCCAATGCAGAAAATATTTTAATTTAACTGCCAAGAACAAAGCCAATGTAAGCTTTTGAAAACTTAGTGTTGGAAACAACATCTTTGGATTTAGAAATTGGTTTTTGTTTGTTTCCTTAGTTAATATGCATAGCAAACTTTGACCTTGTAGAAGATAATCTACGTAAACCAATGACAAGGTCTTTTGAAATTTAAATCCATACTCGCATGAATTGATAATATATGCTAAAGATGGTTTCTCTAATCTTGATATTTATGGTGCATATATTCAAAGGCATACCAAGTACACATTTTTATATCTATGATCAATAAACAATAATGCCATGGATAAAAACTCTCAATCAAGCATATAGAGAATTCATAGAGTTATTCTTAATAAATTGATTAATCATCTAGCATCTTATCCAACAATAAGTAAAGTATAATATAGAAAGATGGAGAAATTTGAATTTATTTCTTCTATTTTAATTATTTTTCTTGATTACATTTAAGTTCCATTCTTTAACATGTGTCTAGAATACCCATTGTTCAGATAATATCTTTTATTAGAACCTTGGGGAGCTAGACACACCTGCAGAAAGATAATCAGATTTTCAACTTAGGAACCCAAACTCTTTTGGGTCCTTGCAGGTTAGCTATTATTGTTCCTTTTGGAACCCATATTTTCTTAATAGCTATTTTGTCCATAAGCTTGTAGATTTTAGAATTACAAGATGTGTATTTCTGCATATTCGTGTTAAATTTGACAGTCATAGATTTAACACAAGTAGATGATGAATTTTTAATTTTCTGATTAGGTTCATTGAATTTATGAAAAACTATTTTGGGATGAACAAAAGGGATTTTAATTAACTTTTGTTCATCATATTTATAAGAATCTGTTTTAGGATAGGCAACGGAGGATTTAACAACTGTATTCTTGAAAGATTTTTGGATGTACCATGGTTGATACCCCAATCCAACTTTGTCAAATTCAGCTCTTTGATTATTTATCATTAGGTTCAACTTTTCAGAGCTCAAAGTAAATCTTTCAACAACAGGTTTTAATTTGTCAACTTCTTTGGTTAATCTTTTGTTATCTTCTGAAAGCAATTCATTATTTTTCTTAAGTTTATCATGGCTTTCAGTGAGAAGTTGGTTTTTCTGATTTAGTTCTTGATTTTCTTTAATTAAGATTTCAGTTTTACTAGTTAGTTTCAGTTTTTCATCTATTAGAATTTGATTTTCATTCCTCAAGTTCTTATTCTTACAAACAAGTTTCTTATATTCTAAATACAAATCAGAAAAGGCATCGTGAAGTTCATCAAATGTAAAATTGCTTTCAGTTTCAGCATGTACCTCATGTGCTATGAAACATGAATTTGCAATATGATACTGCTCTTCTTCTACACATGATGTTTCAGATTTGTTAGGGCATTCATATTTAACTTCAAGCATATTCCATATATCTTTAGCAGTTATGCAAGAAGATATGTAATTAAACTCATTCCTATCTAATGCACAATATAATAGGTTCATAGCCTTAGCATTCAGTTCAGCCAAATTTTTATCAAACATACTTTCAATTAATTTCGTGGGTGTGTGTAGGCCATTTGTTATGACATTCGATAACTCATAGTTTTGTGATTGAGTAAAGATTTTCATTCTAGCTTTCCATTGAATATAGTTAGATCCATCAAACAGTGGAGGTCTGTTTGTGGACAGTCCCTCAGCAGGTAATACGTTATGTGGGGTTGTCATGATCTTTGGCTCTAGTCGGTTAAGACTACAAATAATATTTGAGCACCAGCTCTGATACCACTTGTTGCCCAAGGTGACAACCCAAGAGGGGGGGTGAATTGGGTTTTCTAAAAATTATGTTCCCTAATTTTTACTTTGAATAGACTGCAGCAGAATAATAGGATGTTATTTACTTAAGCTCTAGGCGATTACAAGTAAAGCAGTGGAAGATTAAGCTAGAGCAATTATACTATGGCTTTAGGGTGCAATTGATCTAAAATTAACTTATAGTTGTATGATCAATCTTAATCTATGTGTATGGTAAGAATGGAGTGGAAGCTAAGCAAATCACTTATAACTCTATAGAAAACAAAGCTAGAGATATTACACAATCAAGCATGAATGGAAGGCATGAAGTACAAGAGATAAGACATCACAAACACAAAGATGTATAGTGGTTCGGTGCACCCCAGCACCTACATCCACTCCCCAAGACCTCTTGGGAATTTCACTATAATCCCTTAGATTACAGTCGGTTGTTTTACAAGCTCACAACCCAACTTGTTGTTTTGCGAGATCACAACGAACTCGGTCGGTTTTCACAGGCTCACCGACTAGAACCAACCGATTGTTTTCACGGGCTCACAATCCAACCCAGTTGGTTTTTCCAAAGGCTCACCAACCACAACCTTACAATGATTGTTTTTTCGGGTTCACAATCAACCCAGTTGGTTTTCCCCAAAGGCTCACCAACCACAACCTTACAACGTTGGTTTTTCACTTTGGCTCACCAACAAACCTTATCCCCTTGATTCAATCCCTTGATTGAATCAAGTTACAAGATATTAGAACAAGAGTTTAAATCAAATACAAGCTTCTCAAAAAAGCAAATATAGCAAATGTAAATAAGTAAAGAAAAGAGAAGAAGCCCTCAAACTAATTTGTAGATGGAGGAACTCGGCTTCTTCTTCACTTGCCCCTCTTCTGATTTTGCACGAAGTAGAGGATCTCCGAGGCAGCACACGGATGGAGAGGAAGCTTTGGGATTCACTTGGATGCTCTTCTTCTCTCTATTTTACTTTGAATGGCCCTTTTGTGCTTATGGGAGATTTCCCTTGTAATCTCTTCCAAATCTCTTCCCTAAATGTTTTCTCCCACTTCCATGAGTTCTCCCCTAGCTCTCTTCTTGTTTTTATAGCTTTAGATGGCGTGGAAACAAGAATATAGCCGTTAGAGACAAAAATAGAGCCGTTGGACACAGTCTGCACTTTCTGACAATATTACCGTTGGGATCGGAGTCGACTCGCGCGATCAGGAGTCGACTCGCCTGTTGCAGGAGTCGGCTCGTGCTTTACTGGAGACGACTCGGCCACTGTTCCAAATTTGAATTAAAGTGCATGCCTTGACTGGGAGTCGACTCGACTTAACCCGGAGTCGACTCGCCAACATCTGGAGCTGACCTGGCAATTTTGGAGTCGGCTCATCCACAGAAGTCCGTGGATCCAATTTTGAATTTTGTCCACTCGAGTCGACTCGACTGTCCTTGGAGTCGACTCGAATCTCAGAGCCCGAACTCCCGATCCTCTGTCTTTTGGCTCATCCAGTCTTGGAGTCGACTCGAACTTCCTTGGAGTCGACTCGGCTCTCAGTTTCCGAAAGTTGGTCTTCTGCCTTTTGACGTGAAGCTTGTCTTGGAGTCGACTCGAGCTGTCTGGGAGTCGACTCGAATCTCAGAGGCAGTAACATGGTTTTCTGTCTGTCGATGGTCGCGGAGTCTCGGAGTCGACTCGTGCAATGCGGGAGTCGACTCGAATCTCAGAGTCCCAAAAATGCTCTCTGACTTTTTCTTTGTGTTCCGCTGAGAGTCGACTCTTGCTTTCTTTGGAGTCGACCTACCAACCATCGGAGTCGACTCGCGTTCCACTGGAGTCGACTCGAATCTCAGACCCGAAAACTGCTCTCTGACTTTTCTGCCTGTGACTCCTAGGAGTCGACTCATACTTCTCCGGAGTCGACTCATACTTCTCCGGAGTCGACTCGAATTCCACTGGAGTCGACTCGAAGACTGTTCTTTTGAATTTTTCTTTTGATTTTACTCCTCCAATTTGAATCCTTTGAACTTTAAACTTTGGGCCAATAAATTGTAGCTTTCTTCCAACTTGAGAGCTTTGGAGGCCTTCTTGTGTTCTTCCAACTTGCTATGTTCCTTGCAAAATAAATATCTTTCTCCTTGCAACATAAACATTAGTATCTATACTTCAAGATTTTGTGATCATCAAAATCAATCTATGAATCAATCTTTGGGTCATCACAGAGAAAGGCTGATGAGGCCTCCCATGTTTTGAAACAAAACAACGGAGCCTTTTTTAATTTGCCGGTTTTGAAGTAATATCGGCAATTGGTTTGTCGGCTTCAGCCAGTTGCCGACTTCATTTCGAATTTAACAAAGGCCTCCTTTATTTCCTTTTGAAATAGGGGAGCCCTCATTAGCCTTTCTCTCTTGTGGCCTTCCTTCCTCTCTCTCAATCTCTCTCTATGCCTCCCCCCTTCTTTCTATCTCTTTCTCTCTCTCTCCTCCCACTCCCTCCAATTTGAACCGAGGTAATGAACCATGCTGGCAATTGACCGGTCTGGTTCGGTACGCTACGAACTAACCAGTTTGGCATGGTTCAACAAACTATGATTTGACCTCCACTGGTCCAATCTGAGCTAGTTTAATAAGACTTCCTCCTACTCAATCTTCTTGGAATATATTGGTTATTCCAACCAGGCTGACCTTATTCCCACATGGCAATATGAATAGTGGATTCAAGGGTTGACATATGGCTAGTAGATCATCTGTTTGTCTAATATCTAAAAATCAGAAAACAAATGTGATAAGTGCTAAATAATGTACAAATTTATCTATTTTACATAGCACTTATTATTATTGTTATACACATATTTTAAATATTAACAGAAGAAAATGTATTTTCCTTTGTCATTTCATTTTAATAAATTATTAGAGGTAATTCAAGTTTGGTTTAATTTTCTATATCGATTTAGTCTAATGTGTGTGCAGGTCGAGTCACCTCATTCACAAATTAGTCCCAATCTGTTTCATGTGTGGATTACTTTCTTCCACATGTGCATGAAGCTACCCATTCCTTTGTCCACGTCATCTTTTCCGTGTGCACCAGGCTTCCCAACATAGCAAAACGGAGCCCTCCCAACCTACCCGAGTGGACCCCAACCACCTCTCTAAAATAATAATAATAAAATTCACTCACGCCCGTATTATTCTTCCGCATCATTCTTCTCCTCTTCTCTTCCCCTGTTTCGGATCATCTCCCATCCTTCCCTATCCTTCCCAGATTTTCTCCACTATCCAAGCCAATCCAAGCTTCCCAGATGAATCCTCATGCGATTCATCATCCCCCGTATCCAGCAATTCTCCCAGGCTCAAATCCACACTTTTTTCCTTTGCTTCAAAACAAAGCTCATCTCCCTCCCAGCCGGCCCCAATGCAGCACTGAAACAGGGGAGTTTTCCAAATCGACCCAGCCTCCCGATTCTCGCCATCACCGTCCGCGTCTCCTCCGGATTCAAGATCCCAAATCCCGGATGACCCCGCCTCTTCCTCTTCATCCCGCGATGCAATCCTCCCAGCATCCGCGAGTTAAGCATCATCTTCCTCCCAGCCGATTCTAGAATCCATCCTCTCCCCACTCCGTTCATCGCGTCCCAGCATCCCAGCCGAGACCCCCTCCACTTCACCGATCCTCATTTCCTCCCGGATTCATTCCAAAAAGAGTCCCAACATTCCAGATCCTCCCAGATCTCCTCTCATCCCGCGATGCAGCTAGCGAATCAGGCGTTCGTCCGAAGCGTCTTCAACGCATCCATGGCGCGATTCAAGTCTGCAGCACATCTCCGGCCATCCGGATTTCCTTCCACAGCCGAGATGTCCCAGATTTCAGCTCCCAATCGCGACCAGATCAGCAGAGATCGTGCCGGCATGCTTCACGTCTCCAGCTAGCCACGCATCAAGCATCCGCCTGCATCCCCGCCTCATCACAGCTGCCATTCCGAGCGAGATCCGAGATTCAGCGCGTCCAGCTCCTTCCCTTCCATCCGCACGCCCAAAATCGGGGAAGATATGATTTTATTCCACACTGAACTAGCGCCCGGGGAGATTAAAAGGAGGAGGGTGGCCATCGGAAGGGGGGGGGAGCTGGGTTCGAAAGAAACAGGGGAGACCCTGTTTTGGGGGAAGGAGAGAAAAGAAATTAAAAAAAAAAGAGAATGGAGGGAGGCTGGGAGCGGATCAATTAGGAAAGAAAATGATGCGGATGGCCTGGAGCATCTCAGCAAGCCGATCAAAGTCGCCAAGCATCATGAGTGGCTGAATCCTGGTTTAAGGGTTTGATGAAGCCATGGATGAGTATTTATGTTGCATTTCTTTGATTTTTAGCGTTGTAAGACAGTTGCATACTCAATGAAATTATGATCTTAAAATGTCTTGTTTAATTTGTGTAAGATGTTTATCTTGTAGAAAGTCTTTGCATGAATTAACCTAGTTTATCGAAATCGAATCCATTACCTGTGGTTTGGAGGAGATTGCTATGCAACTATCGAATTTATCTTTGAGAAATTAATCATCAGATGGATCATGCTAAATGGGACAAACCATGCCTATCCTTAGAGAAGATGGTTTGTACCAGATTTAGATGACTCATACTGTGGGTTAGATTTCAACTTTTTGTATGATTGCCTTAACTTGTAGTTAAGAGCAATCAGATCATACACGCATCTAAGTCATTGAAAGCATCACACTTACAAATCCATCGGTGGATTCTAGCCCTAAACACCTCTCTCCATAGATATTTCATACTACGACATCCATATTAATTCTTAGTTTCTATCATTTACTCTAGCTTATGCCCTTTGAAGTAATTATTTAATTAGGAAAAATAACTTATTCTCCAATCCCTGTGGACCGACACCTGTAATCACTATCCTACAGGATACGTGCTATTGCGTGATTTATTTTCAAAATTGAAAGAACCGATCAATTTTTGGCGCCGTTTCTGGAGATTGCTAGCATAGTTATTTTTCCTATCATTAAAAAATAAAATAAAAATTAATTAATTAAAAAAACTTTCAAAAAAAATATATATCTAAAATAAAATAAAAATTATTTTCTATTATTGTTACTTTTCTTATCTCCTCTTTCTCTCTCACTAATTTTTAATTTTTCTTTTTATACTATTTGATCAGGAATCGACAAAATCTGGGATGATCAAAAGGAGAACTGCTGGAAAAGGAATGCTGTAGAGGTTTGCCTAAAAAAAAATTTTTTTTTAATTGCTGGGGAAATTCCATTTGGTAACCTCTAAACCTTTCTTGTTTAAATTGATTCTCAATTAGCTTGAAATTATTATGGTGATTGTATGATTTTAATTTTAGCAAAAGTGTGAATGCATGCCTGATACACATGCACAAATTAATCCGCACATAGTAAGGGCAATCACCCCAACAAGATAAGAGCCGGATTTCATCACCGAACTCTTGCCCAACTTAGGTGAACTCAATCTCACATAGTGTCACTTTAATTAAAATCAATTAGACGTTGGCTCCTAGGGACATTCGAGCTCAATAGGACGAAGATCACCAAAAGTTGCACCAATTTCGCTCGGTGGCTTAGTTGATGTCTAGGCAAGCTTTGTCCCTATAAGGGAGACAGTTCATCTGTTCGAGGCAAGTGGGTTTTAAGTGGGACCTTTGCGAACGCATCGTGACCCCTCCACTTATCTGGGAGCTTACCTGATCAACTCGGTTCATTAGACCGGATTGGAGGCTTAGGTGCCCTCTTCAAACTAGTTAGGAGCTGTCTAATGATTTTAGGACAAATACAAGGATTGATGTGTTGTTCTTTTATTGCATGCTTGACTGATCAAGTACTAGTGTATGCAAGGGAGTCGTTCTAGAGTACGTGACCTATTATCTTTTGATCCTGAAATAGAACGGACCCTTAGGAATATTCGAGCTGAGATCAGAACATTAGAATCATCCCCACCTCCTGAGATGGCTGAAGAACAACCCAAACTCCTGAGGGGGTATTTTACTCCCACCATTTATACTTTTCCATCTTGCATTCGATTACCTGAGACAGCAGCTGGTCCTAACCGAAAACTCCAACTAAGTGAACTTGAAGAGTTGCGCAATGAGGCCTATGAAAGTGCTAAAATTTATAAAGCAAGGACTAAGGCTTTTCATGATAAAACCATTAACCGTAAGTCCTTTGAACCTGGTCAAAAGGTTTGGCTATTCAATTCCAAGTTGCGACTCTTTCCGGGTAAACTTCGCTCTAGGTGGGATGGATCATTCATAGTGAAAAAGGTTTCTCCTTATGGTGCAGTAGAGATCCAACACCTCAATGGTGGACATGTTTTAAAAGTCAGTGGCCAAAGGTTAAAACCTTATGTGGACTGTGTTGCCGACGGGCAATTGATCGAATCTCTTAATTTGACGAACCCTGTTTACCAAAATAATTAAGGATGCACTGTGTCTGGCTGAAGACAATAAACTTAGCGCTTGTTGGGAGGCAACCCAATTCTCTTAGATTTCTTTAACATTGAGGACAATGTTAGGTTTAGGTTTGGGGGTATTCATCTTGATTTTCATCCAAAAAAAAAATAGAAAAAATGTGTTCATTTTCAGATTTTTATAAAATAATAATAAATAATAATAAAAAAAATTTAAAACTAAAAAAAAGTTTTTGTTTTTAAAAAACCTAATTTCTATATATTTATGCGAGAATGATAAATACACAAGATATATAAAATCTAAAAAGCCCAATGACTAGTCGGAAGTAATACAAATTTAAGTTCTTTTTATTGAGTCTCTCTTAGGGAGTTGTAAGCTAATTAATACTTTGGAATTTCACTACACACTGGCCGACCCTTCTAAAGTCTAGGCTCGACAATATGTTGATAGTGTAGTAGCAACCTTGGACCCTGATGAATCATACTTATCTAATTCCAAAAAAAAAAATCATCAATAAAAATGGATTTAGTCAGGAACATCGAAAAGGGCTACCTATTGTCAAAGGTCAAGTGGGCTTGTGATGAGGACTCCAAGCATAAGTCCGTAGGGGAGTCTTGATGCCAGACACCTTATGCCAACTGGAGTGAGAGTTGTCGACTGACTGCTCGTTACACAGAGAAATTACCACAAGAGTAAAAGTGCACAATTTATATATCTTTTATAAAAAAAACTCTGTATTGACCTTGAAAAAGACAATAGTGTGAAAGCCGTCGTTGTAAAAATTCGAGTAAACTGAAATATTACAGATAAAGCCCGTGAGGTAATAAAGTAAACATCCACAACTCTCGAAATCCTGCAGATAAGATGATTTTGAATCAGTGAGCAAGTCTTTTCGACCAATCCTTGGAAACTACTAGTATTAGCAATATTTTGGAGATCCGAACTCTTAGCTTGTGTACGGTCCAGATTTCACCGAGCACTCCAGTACAAATGAGTCTTACAACTTCCTAAACGGAAACTTAATGACTTTAACTTAGATTGCATACTAACCTAGAATTTGGGCTGATTTAGTAAAAAAACCGTGTGTGCTTTGAAATTCTTATCATTTATGTATCTTAAATTAGATTTTAATTTTTAAAAAAAAGATTTTTTGAAATTCTTAGCTAGTATGCATTTGGAATTTGATTTTCACTTCATAGATCAATCGATAAAAAAATAAAATAAAATAAAAAATAAATAAATAAAAAAATAAAAAATAATCATAACAATAAATGATTTATTTTAATATTGAAGTTTGTGGGTATCTTCACTGGAAACCCTCACGAGACTATAACTCGTCCACTAGGGTAACCTAGGGGTTTAAAGCCTTGTTGCATATGGTAAATGCAATCGCAATTCCTGCGAAAGTGAGTTAATTTCTCTTCTATTTTGCTCGAGGACTAGCAAAATGTAGGTTTGGGCATGTGATAAGTGCTAAATAATGTACAAATTTATCTATTTTACATAGCACTTATTATTATTGTTATACACATATTTTAAATATTAACAGAAGAAAATGTGTTTTCTTTCGTCATTTCATTTTAATAAATTATTAGAGGTAATTCAAGTTTGGTTTAATTTTCTATATCGATTTAGTCTAATGTGTGTGCAGGTCGAGTCACCTCATTCACGAATTAGTCCCAATCTGTTTCATGTGTGGATTACTTTCTTCCACATGTGCATGAAGCTACCCATTCCTTTGTCCACGTCATCTTTCCCGTGTGCACCAGGCTTCCCAACATAGCAAAACAGAGCCCTCCCAACCTACCCGAGTGGACCCCAACCACCTCTCTAAAAAAATAATAATGAAATTCACTCATGCCCGTATTATTCTTCCGCATCATTCTTTTCCTCTTCTCTTCCCCTGTTTCGGATCATCTCCCATCCTTCCCTATCCTTCCCAGATTTTCTCCACTATCCAAGCCAATCCAAGCTTCCCAGATGAATCCTCATGCGATTCATCATCCCCCGTATCCAGCAAATCTCCCAGGCTCAAATCCACACTTTTTTCCTTTGCTTCAAAACAAAGCTCATCTCCCTCCCAGCCGGCCCCAATGCAGCACTGAAACAAGGGAGATTTCCAAATCGACCCAGCCTCCCGATTCTCACCATCACCGTCCGCGTCTCCTCCGGATTCAAGATCCCAAATCCCGGATGACCCCGCCTCTTCCTCTTCATCCCGCGATGCAATCCTCCTAGCATCCGCGAGTTAAGCATCATCTTCCTCCCAGCCGATTCTAGAATCCATCCTCTCCCCACTCTGTTCATCGCGTCCCAGCATCCCAGCCGAGACCCCCTCCGCTTCACCGATCCTCATTTCCTCCCGAATTCATTCCAAGAAGAGTCCCAACATTCCAGATCCTCCCAGATCTCCTCTCATCCCGCGATGCAGCCAGCGAATCAGGCGTTCGTCCGAAGCGTCTTCAACGCATCCATGGCGCGATTCAAGTCTGCAGCACATCTCCGGCCATCCGGATTTCCTTCCACAGCCGAAATGTCCCAGATTTCAGCTCCCAATCGCGACCAGATCAGCAGAGATCGTGCCGGCATGCTTCACGTCTCCAGCTAGCCACGCATCAGGCATCCGCCTGCATCCCCGCCTCATCACAGCTGCCGTTCCGAGCGAGATCCGAGATTCAGCGCGTCCAGCTCCTTCCCTTCCATCGGCACGCCCAAAATCGGGGAAGATATGATTTTATTCCACACTGAACCAGCGCCCGGGGAGATTAAAAGGAGGAGGGTGGCCATCGGAAAGGGGGGGGAGCTGGGTTCGAAAGAAACAGGGGAGACCCTATTTCGGGGGAAGGAGAGAAAAGAAATTTTAAAAAAAAGAGAATGGAGGGAGGCTGGGAGCGGATCAATTAGGAAAGAAAATGATGCGGATGGCGTGGAGCATCTCAGCAAGCCGATCAAAGTCGCCATGGATGAGTATTTATGTTGCATTTCTTTGATTTTTAGCATTGTAAGACAGTTGCATACTCAATGAAATTATGATCTTAAAATGTCTTGTTTAATTTGTGTAAGATGTTTATCTTGTAGAAAGTCTTTGCATGAATTAACCTAGTTTATCGAAATCGAATCCATTACCTGTGGTTTGGAGGAGATTGCTATGCAACTATCGAATTTATCTTTGAGAAATTAATCATCAGATGGATCATGCTAAATAGGACAGACCATGCCTATCCTTAGAGAAGATGGTTTGTACCAGATTTAGATGACTCATACTGTGGGTTAGATTTCAACTTTTTGTATGATTGCCTTAACTTATAGTTAAGAGCAATCAGATCATACACGCATCTAAGTCATTGAAAGCATCACACTTACGAATCCATCGGTGGATTCTAGCCCTAAACACCTCTCTCCATAGATATTTCATACTACTACATCCATATTAATTCTTAGTTTTTATCATTTACTCTAGCTTATGCCCTTTGAAGTAATTATTTAATTAGAAAAAATAACTTATTCTCCAATCCCTGTGGACCGACACCCGTAATCACTATCCTACAGGATACGTGCTATTGCATGGTTTATTTTCAAAATTGAAGGAACCGATCAAAATGTTCCCTTATTGATTTGGAAGGAAAGTACGCGGTATTGAAAATTTTCTTGCTAATTAACTCCATTGACTTCTAGTTCAATGGGTCCAAAGATTTTTAGGTTCCTAATGCTCAGCATAAAGGCAAATAAACTTGCATGCCTCATTTGTTTCATTCCATAAATCAACTAACTGGTATCAATTTGTCCATGCATTGTACCCTTTTAATCCAAAATATTTTCTTGATGCCTTTTCGTTGGAAGGGTAGAAGATAATAATGCAAGAAGAGTTATTAAACCCTCATTTCAATGAAACTAGAAAAGCAAGCTGTTGGTTTGGATATGCATTGCTAGATTTATCTTAGAATTTTGTGGGAAGTCTGAAAACTCGTCTAGAAGAAGAAGATTCTATATGAGTACATGGTATGAAATATTTTTACTAATTTTCTTTGCTGAAAAAGCTCAACTTTGTTTGAGTTATCATCCTTCTATGGGCTTCATTTTAGATTTGAAAAATGCCCTTTTTTATGGATGATTTATGTAGGATCTCCGTGCAGGAAACCTCGAGAGAAAACTTGAATAGATAGAATATCAACTAGAGGTTATTGTGCCCTCAAAGGGAGGACCTAATGACCTAAAAGTTTGAGTACTGAGCAATTGTTTATGCAACTTCTGAAGTCACATCGATGATGGCTCATATTAAAGAAATGAAGCTTTGAATTAATGGTCCTTGGTCCCCTCAAAAAAGATTTAGTGGTCTTTGGTAGGTATATTGGGATAATAACCTGCAATTTGTATAGTCAACGAATCTTCCAAGCTTATATTTGCTAATACCTTGTTGATCGACGTGCCCATATAAGAAATCAAAATGAAGGGAACCAGTTGAAAGCTATCCCAAGCTTGGAAGGACTATTAATCTTTATTTGTTATTGGTTGGTTTTACCATAAGTTATATAGATTACACTTTAACCACTACTTTGGACCTCATCAAATCAGGCCAATAATGGTATAATGGGTAAAATGAAGGAGACCTCTCAAGGAATATACATAGAAGCTGGCCTTTTGGTTTCCCTCATTTTATAACAAAAAAGCGGTGCATAGTCTCATAAGTTAGACCATCGTCTATGGTGTTAACAAGCGTCACGATCGGCCAGTGGTCAGCCTCCATGAACCGGTGCTGCAATGTACCCTTGTCCACATAGGTTATGGCCCGAGTTCAGTCTGATATAATTTATCACAATGCAGGATCTCATTCAAAAAAACTAGCTGAAAAATATTTTTTGGATTTCTTAGTTCTATATAAGTACTCAAGATTTTTCCGGCAAATAACCGATGTGAAACTAAACACACGCCCACACGGGTCCTTACAGATTGCCCTCATTGTTTTATGATAAAAAAGCAGTGCACGACCTCATAAGTCAGACCATCATCCATTATTTTCTTCCCTCTCCTTTCTCTCTCCTCTATTGTGCATTTTTTGCATGTTGCTCCATCTGGCATGCATTTCATTTATCCATATCCTTTTAACCTTTTGTGTCATTTCTTTTCTTTGAGAGACCGTTGCATATCTGATGCAACCTATAATCGATTACTACAGGTGTAGATTAATTTCATAATAATCAATTATGGTGCGATTGATTAGATACTTCAGCAAATACTCATCATCCCAAAAGATCATCATAGAGGTATGTGAACGCAAAACAGGACATGATAGATATCTTATTAATAAAGCCTAATTAATGAAATATGATTACTGCAGCAAACTGAAAATAACTACAATAGAACAATAAAAAAAATTACTGCCAGTAAATTCGGGTTCCAAGGATGTAATAGATGGCAACGATGGTAATGATGATGGGTGGAGATAATGATTGATGGATGAAAAAACAAGGGTTGGGCAAAAGATGGTGATAGAATTAGTCGGATAATTACTTCTGTGAGTTTGGTCCCTCCAATCCAATAAGAATCTTTAGGCCGTACTCCACTAAAGTATCGAGATGAAGGATGACGGGGTCAAGAAGGTGGCTTCAAGAAGAAATAGGTCAAGAAGTAGGATGAAAGTGGAAGAAAAAGGGTTTTTCAGGGCTTCGCCCACGGTGGCATTCACCTTTCTAGAGTTTCTTCTCTTTTTTTTTTTTTGGTTGTTGTCCTGTCTTTTTATAGGTTGGGTTACTGTTCCGTGAATAGTAACTGGGTCGGGTTACTATTTTGTGAACAGTAATGGGTCGGGTTACTATTCCGTAACAGTAACGGGTCGGGTTACTATTCACATGAACAGTATTTTTTTCTGTGTTGTTTTCTGCAGATTTCTGTATTTTTTTTTCTTTTCTAACTTCTTTCCCCCCTTCTTCCATTCATGCACAATTCTATTTTCAAGACTATCATCCATCCTTCTCCGTTCCTAGAGATGAGTGATGACTGTGGGCATTGAAGAAAGGCTAAGGTTCAATCAATTAAAGTGTGGAAGTTTGGAGTTGGGTTAGGCTTTCTATCACACCTAGGTAGACTCTTTTTGCTTGGCAGTACTAGTACATGACTCGACTCAAAATCCAAGCCTAAATATGGCTTTGGATGGAAAACACAGAAACAACAAAAAAATATAAACTATGTATAAGATGAAGTCTTGAGACTACATTAGTTTTCTACAACTGGAAAGAGCTCGACTCCTGACGAGTAGGCCTCGTATGCACTACAACAAATCAGGTCTCTGGCGCCTCAACTCATCCTCGTTGATCCATAAACTGTCTGACATAGGTCTCCCTTGCCAACGCACAAGAAATCTGCGGTACTGCCCACACTGAGTGTCTACTGCTCCCACGTCAAGAATATCCTTAATACCCTCATGAAAACTGGACTCTGAACTGGTGCTGGGTAGATCTGGAACTGCAACCGCCTCTGGTGGATCTTCATGGAACTGGTACAGGTCGGCAACGTTGAAAATTGGGGAATTCTGGACATTGTCTGGAAGCTCCAATAAATAGGCGTTCTCCCTAGCTTTCGACATATGCGGAATGGACCATACTTTCGCGGGCTGAGTTTGCTATAATTACCCAATGGAAATCTCTCTCCTGAAATAGGCCATGACCAGATCGCCCTCTGCAAAGTGAATCTCCCTACGATTATGGTCAGCATCATCCTTATACCTAGCACTGGAGTCAAGCAAGCACTGATGGACTTCCCGCTGGATGTGACGGACCTGCTCAATATTGTTCTCTACTTCGGCACTTATTCGACCATGATAGGGAATGGAAGCACGATCCAGTATGTGTGGAATAGAAAAACCTTAGATTTCAAATGGAGACTTACCAATAGTACGATTCATAGAACTGTTGTATGCAAATTCAGCCTGTGCTAAAATCAGATCCCACTGAGTAGGACGCTCACTAACCAAACATCTAAGCATGTTACCGAGTGTACGATTCACTACCTCTATCTGACCATCTGTTTGGGGGTGATAAGCACCGCTGAAGTTTAGTTTTGTTCCTAATTTTCTCCAAAGAGTTTTTCAAAAATAACTAGTAAATTTTGTGTCTCTATCAAATGTGAATGATCTTGGAATACCATGCAGTCTAACAATTTTTTAAAAAAATAAATGTGCTATATGAGATGCATCAGATGTTTTCCTACATAGAATGAAATGTGCCATTTTTGAAAACCGGTCCACCACAACAAAAATCGAATCAACCTTCCTAGCCGTCATGGGTAGTCGTACAATGAAGTCCATGGTGATATCTTCCCAAGGGCCACTAGGAATAGACAACGGGGTGTACAAGCTTGTATTCTGGGCCTTTTCCTTTTCCTAACAAACTACTGAGCTCTTTTTCAGTCCAGCCTTAAAAGATTTTGAATTTAGAATCAAGGCCCTTTGAGTAGGTTCTTTGCCTTTTTCTTTTACAGAATTTTTCATGTTATAGCCATACAACTCCTTTTGTGGATAGAGTGTGATATTCATTTTATCTTTCACAAAGGAATATGTATTCTTTTCTTCATCATGCTGGGTCTTCCTATCGTACTGCCAAGGCCTACCTAACAATACGTGGCATACCTCCATGGCATAGTGTCACACCATACCTGATCTTGGTATCGTTCTCCAATGAAAAACTCTACTAGACACTTGTGGGTGACCGAAACCCCAACTCCCTCTATAAACTAAAATACCTTATATGGTTTATGAAGCTTTTGTGTAGGTATCTTTAGTTTATCAACCATGTATCGAGACACGAAGTTTTCAGTACTGCCACTATCAATCAAGTTAGAATATCTATATCCCCCTGCAGTTGTAAAGGCCACGTTTGAGTTGGGCCGGCCTCTGAGCAAGGGCGGCCCAACATGTGAAAGAAAAAGGGGAGGGAGTCTTCCGATTGAATGCTCTCCCTCCCCTGTTTCGGGAATTTTTCCCCTCCTCCCGAATCCACCGGAAGGAGAGATTTAGGAGGGGATCAAACCCTACTATTTTGGGCCAATCCTCTTCCAAGACCTCCTCCCTCTCTTCCTAGGGCACCAACCGAGAGATCCTTTCAAAAAAAAAAGGGGGGGGGAGAGAGAGATTTGGAGTTCTAGGCGATCCGTGAGAGGCTTGGGTTGTTCGCCGTCGGGCTTGCCGGAGAAGCTCACCGGAGACGAGGTAAGGTCCCTCTCCTCCTTTTCCTTTGTCTAAGGGCCATTGTTTCTTTGGGAATACGGCCGGTAATCTGCCGGATTGATGGAGAAGCCGAGCCCCTGTGCGACTTCTTCCTCTTCCATTCCGGCCAGCCGTTGCCGGCCATGGCGCATCGCCGGCACTGCCGAGGCCGTCGGTCATGGGACGGTGCCGACCATGGGCCGCCGCCATGGAGTTTACCCTCCAATCGGGAGGAAGGAAGGAAGAAAGAGAGAGAGAGAGAGCCAACTCTCTCTTCTCTGTTAATTTATTGACGGGAAGAAGGAAGAAAGAGAGAGAGAGAGAGAACAATTCTTTTTTTGTTCTTCCTCTCTAGTTGCTCCCTTTTATTGCTTTGTTTTCTCTCTAGTTCAATATAGGGAGATCATGGACTGTTGGTTAGTCCTGGGGCGCTAGATACTAGTGGACCTTTAAGAGGATCCATAGAGAGTTTTGGATTTATATATATATATATATCTTGGATAATTTCTAATATTGATTTGGTTCTGTAGGGGAACAATCTGTTGGACAAGAGGACGCTGAGCAGGGTTCTGCGGATCCTGATTCATAGATCGCCGTGAGGGCGGGTGTTTAGTCTGTCTGAGTTTTTCAATAAAGAGTAAGAATCCTTGTACGCCAATCCTGCATAATATAAATATTTTTATACTTATATATGTATAATATGCTACGATCTGAATTAATATGCTATGATCCAGACAAATCAAAATTGTTATATTAAACTATATTTTGATTGTGTTGGCTTGTGATTGATATTATGATGTATGCATGTGCATAACCTACACCTGTATAATTGGATTTATGGATGTGGTGCTATAGACTAACCTTGTTAATATTGGTTGCCCCGTCACGGGCTGGAAACGTGACCGGATTAGTCTATAGTTGTAAATAAAAGGGATTGATGTGTGGATGTAAAATTGATTAAATGAACATTGACTTTGGGCCGTCTCATTATTATGGGTTTGTCCGTCACAGGCTCTAAGTGTGACACTATTGGTTTGCCCGTCACAAGCTCTAAGTGTGACAATGTTGGTTTGCCCGTCACAGGCTCTAAGTGTGACACTATTGGTTGCCCGTCACAGGCTCTAAGTATGACAATGTTGGTTTGCCCGTCACAGGCTTTAAGTGTGACAATGTTGGTTTGCCCGTCACAGGCTCTAAGTGTGACACTATTGGTTTGCCCTGTCACGGGCTGGAAACGTAACCGGGATTTGGCCCAAAGTCGGAAAGATAATTGATCCGGATCAAGTTAATATAGAATGGAAAAAAAAAAGAACACAGTAATGAATATATATGAGTTATCCTATGCTATATCATTCTTGTGTGACTGGACTTTCATTGATGTTTGACGTACAAACTTATATTGATTACTTGAGTCTTTTGATAGCCGGTTTATGATCTCATGAAGTGTGCATCGTTTTGCCGTGGTTTTCAAAATTCATATTACTATTGTGTTGGTATGGATGTGTAGGGGTTCTTACTGGGCTGTAAAGCTCACCCCCTTCTTCTTTCTCTTTCAGAGTTGCAGGATGCATACATGGATGGGTTGGGCGTAGAGAACGAGTATCAGAGTTATTAGCTAGCTAGTTAGTTTATCTTTCTTGATGATGATGAGCATTTGAAGATTTTGTAATTGAATCAATTTGATTATCTGGACATGCTAGATTCGTCTATCTAAATAAATGAATTAATTGTGGATTTTATTAGATTTTTTGTTCATCTTAGGCCTTGCATGATCTTTAGGGCATTGCTCTAGGGCTCATGCGGCCGGTCACGTACCGGACCTGGGTGCTGGGTTCGGGGCGTGACAGAGTGGTATCAGAGCCAGGTTAAAGTATCCTAGGGTTTAGATTCGAGTGAGTGTGAGTGGGGGGGGGGACATCTAATGCACTCTTGATATATTTTTCCTTGCAATCTTAAGATGTTGAAAGTAACTTGTGTAGGTTGATATGGCACGAGGGAGTAGACGTGGGCGTAATAGGAGGCCGACTCGCTTTGCCGATGGCTCTGCTGCTTGGACGCCCTCCGAACAACAAGAAGGTGCTCCACCCTCGCTGGCCAGGAGTGTGCACCAGCAGGAACATCACGTCAACCCTGTTGGTAGTGCTCGGGAGATGGAAACCCCAGAAACTCCAAGGACAGGAACCTCGGGTGAGCCTGGAATTCAGCCTAATGAACCACTGAGTGCTTCTCAGATGATGTAAGCAATGATGCAACAACAAGCTGCTTCCCGATCAGACATGATGAGAATGATGGAGATGCAACAACGCTTCATGGAACAGCAGCAACAATTTATGCAACAACAGTTACAGCACCAGCAGCAGGTGTCTTCTCAGCATCTACAGGGGGCTACAAGTCGGCAGGAACATCATGTTAGTTTAGCCGAATTCAAAAAGTTTGCACCTTCAGCTTTTAAAGGCACTTCTAACCCCTTAGAGGCTGAGACTTGGCTGAATGAAATGAAAAAAGTTTTCAATGCCCTGAGATGCCCTGATGAGGATAGGGTCACATTTGCTACATTTATGCTGCTGGGAGAAGCGGATATTTGGTGGAATGTGGAAAGAGGAAAGATGGGACAGAACACTACATCTTTGACTTGGGAAGGATTTAAGGAGATTTTCCGTGACAAGTATGTTCCTCAAAGTGTGAGGCGGCAGAAATTTCGAGAATTTACCCGGTTAGAGCAAGGGAACATGACGGTCGCGGAGTATGCTGCAAAGTTTGAAGAACTGGCCAGGTATGCTCCAGGACAGGTGGAGAATGAAAGAGAACGAGCTGAGAAGTTTGAAAGTGGACTTAGAGCCCGAATCAGACAACAGGTGTCTACCTTCGAGCTTTCTTCCTACAAGGATGTGGTTAACAAAGCTTTAGTAGTTGAAAGGGGCTTGAATGACACTCAGGAAGAGAGGGAAAAGATTATGAAAAAGAGGAACAGACAGGTTGGTTTTCAAAATGAGCAGGACAGAAATACTGAATCAAGGCCCAAGAAACAAACTACTGCGAGTGATAAAACTCAACAAAAAGGTACTATAAGATGCTATAGATGTGGCGGGCCCCATTATCGAAAGGATTGCAGCTGGTTCGAAGGGAATTGCTTTTCGTGTGGCCAACAGGGCCACAAGGCGGACATCTGCCCTAATAATAGTGGGCAACAGACTCAACGGACACCTCAGCCTATTTCGGGAGCACTAGAAAATCGAGTATCTCAAGATGGACAACCACAAGGAGGGCAACAGAGGCCTAGAACTCAAGGGCGAGTCTATGCTCTTACACAACAGGATGCCAACGCCTCTAACACTGTGGTGACAGGTATGATTAAAGTCTCATCCACCAATGCTTATGTTTTGATTGATCCTGGAGCTACTCATTCTTTCGTATCTGTCGATTTTGTTAGAAGAAATAATACAATGATTTGCATGCCATTAGAGACTGAATTTTGTGTTTCCATCCCTAGTGGAGATGTAATTCTAGTTAACTCTATCTACAAAGATCGTATCTTGAATATGAGAGGCAGGGAGATGAAAGCAGATTTACTGGTCCTAGAGATGAAGGATTTTGACTTGATCCTTGGGATGGACTGGCTGGCGGCATACCATGCTACTGTTGACTGCTTCAAGAAAACAGTAAAATTTCAAATCCCTGGTCATCCAGAGTTTACTTTTAGTGGCAATAGAATGTTACCTCCGCCAAAAATAATCTCAGCCATACAAGCCAAGCGACTCCTTCGGAAAGGTGATGAAGGATTCTTAGCTATGGTAATGGGCACTCAACTGGAAGAACTCAAACTAGAAGACATTCCTATTGTGAGGGAATTCCCTGATGTCTTCCCAGAGGATTTGCCAGGATTACCTCCTGATAGAGAGGTTGAATTCTCCATTGATTTGATTCCTGGCACTGGACCGATTTCTAAGGCCCCATACCGGATGGCTCCAGCTGAATTAAAAGTACTAAAGGAACAACTACAGGAGCTGTTGGACAAGAATTTCATCAGGCCTAGTGTTTCTCCTTGGGGTGCTCCTGTACTATTTGTGAAAAAGAAAGATGGCAGTTTTCGGCTTTGCATAGATTATCGAGAAATAAATGGAAGTAACAGTACGGAACAAATACCCTCTACCGAGAATTGATGATTTATTCGATCAGCTGCAAGGGGCACAAATGTTCTCAAAACTTGATTTACGCTCCGGATATCATCAGTTGAAAATAAAGGCTGAAGACATACCTAAGACAGCATTCAAAACTAGATACGGACACTATGAGTTTTGGTTATGCCTTTCGGGTTAACAAATGCACCAGCAGCCTTTATGGATCTTATGAATCGGGTGTTCAAGCCCTACCTGGATCAATTTGTGGTGGTGTTTATTGATGACATTCTAGTCTATTCAAAGAGCCCACAAGAGCATGAGGAACATTTGAGGATAGTATTGCAAACTCTTAGAGAAAACGAGCTTTATGGCAAGTTGCAGAAGTGTGAGTTCTGGTTAAACAGTATCACCTTTCTTGGGCACGTGATCTCTAAGGATGGCATCTCTGTCGACCCAAAGAAAGTGGAGGCAGTAGTTGATTGGAGTAGACCTACTAATGTGTCCTAGGTGCGCAGCTTTTTGGAAATGGCGGGATACTATCGGAGATTCGTTGAGGGATTCTCTCGAATTGCCATGCCTCTATCTCGCCTAACCCAAAAGCAAGTAAAATTTGAATGGAAGGAGGATTGTGAGCAGAGTTTTTAGGAGTTGAAAAGACGATTGGTGACAGCTCCGATATTGGCCATTCCATCTGGAACAGGAGGCTTCAGCATCTATAGTGATGCATCACGCAGGGGCCTTGGTTGTGTTCTTATGCAGAATGAGAAAGTGATAGCCTATGCTTCTAGACAGCTGAAATCATATGAGCTGAATTACCCTACTCATGATTTGGAGTTAGCAGCTATGATCTTTACTTTAAAAATATGGAGACACTATTTATATGGTGAACATTGTGAAATTTTTACAGACCACAAAAGTTTGAGGTATATCTATACTCAAAAAGAGCTGAATTTGAGGCAAAGGAGATGGTTAGAGCTATTAAAGGATTATGACCTAACTATAAATTACCATCCGAAAAAAGCAAATGTTGTGGCTGATGCTCTAAGCAGGAAATCTTCAAGTAAATTAGCAGCTCTGATAACTACACAAAGAAACATTTTGTTGGACTTGGAGAGATATGAAATTGAAGTACGACTGCATGATCCTCAAGTACGACTTGCTAATCTTATGGTGCAGCCTACCCTGATTGAGATGATTAAGTCATCTCAAAAAGAGGATTCAGAATTACAGAGGATAAGAGGAACAGTAGAATCTAGTGTTCAAAGCGAATTTCATGTGCATGAGGATGGTTCCTTAAGATTTGGTAGCAGGTTGTGCGTCCCTAAAGTTCCAGAATTAAGAAATGAAATTTTAAAGGAGGCTCATAGCTCGGCTTATACGATGCATCCAGGAGGCACAAAGATGTATCAGAATTTAAAGAAACATTTTTGGTGGAGTGGTATGAAAAAGGATATTGCTCAATTTGTAGCTCAGTGTCTAGTATGTCAACAGGTAAAGGCAGAACATCAGAGACCTGCGGGACCATTACAGTCTCTACTTATCCCTCAATGAAAGTGGGAGCATATCACCATGGACTTTGTGACCAGGTTGCCAAAAACCCTACGAGGTAATGATGCCGTGTGGGTAATTGTTGACCGGCTAACCAAATCAGCACACTTTTTGCCTTTCAGAGTCGGTTTCTCCTTAGAGAGATTGGCAGGTTTATATATAGAGCATATTATGAAGTTGCATAGGGTCCCAGTTACCATTGTGTCAGATAGAGACAGTAGATTTGTATCACAGTTTTGGAAGAGTCTTCATAAGGCTCTTGGAACCAAATTGAGCTTCAATACAGCTTTCCACCCCCAAACCGATGGACAGTCAGAAAGAACCATCCAGATTTTGGAAGACATGTTGAGAGCCTGTGTCATGGATCTAGGAGGAGCGTGGGATGGCCACTTATCACTAATAGAGTTTGCTTACAATAATAGCTATCAAGCAAGTATACAAATGGCTCCTTTTGAGGCGTTGTATGGCCGGAAGTGCCGATCGCCTATTTGTTGAGATGACGTGGGCGAGAGAAAATTGTTAGGCCCAGAGATAGTACAACAGACTGTTGAAAAGGTACAAGTGATCAGAGAACGACTTCGTACAGCTCAGAGTCGCCAAAAGAGTTATGCTGATAATAGAAGGAGAGAATTGGAATTTCAAATTGGAGATCATGTTTTCTTGAGAGTGTCACCCACAAAAGATGTGATGAGATTTGGGATTCGTGGCAAATTGAGCCCTAGGTATGTTGGTCCGTTTGAGATTTTGGACAAGGTTGGGGAGGTGGCATATCGACTGGCATTACCCCCGACTTTATCCAGTGTGCACAGTATCTTTCATGTGTCAATGTTGAAGAAATACGTTCCAGATCCGAGTCATGTGGTAGCATATGAGCCATTACATCTTCAAGAAGATTTGACCTATGAGGAGATCCTGATACGAATTGTGGACAGAAAAGATCAGGTACTACGACATCGAACTATTTCTTTTGTGAAGGTACAATGGAATAATCATACGGAAAGAGAGGCTACTTGGGAGCTCGAAGAAGAGATGAAAGTCAAGTATTCGCAGCTTTTTGAAACCTCAGGTATGTCAATTTCGAGGACAAAATTTTCTTTTAGGGGGGGAGAATGTAAAGGCCACGTTTGAGTTGGGCCGGCCTCTGAGCAAGGGCGGCCCAACATGTGAAAGAAAAAGGGGAGGGAGTCTTCCGATTGAATGCTCTCCCTCCCCTGTTTCGGGAATTTTTCCCCTCCTCCCGAATCCACCGGAAGGAGAGATTTAGGAGGGGATCAAACCCTACTATTTTGGGCCAATCCTCTTCCAAGACCTTCTCCCTCTCTTCCTAGGGCACCAACCGAGAGATCCTTTCAAAAAAAAAAAAGGGGGGAGAGAGAGATTTGGAGTTCTAGGCGATCCGTGAGAGGCTTGGGTTGTTCGCCGTCGGGCTTGCCGGAGAAGCTCACCGGAGACGAGGTAAGGTCCCTCTCCTCCTTCTCCTTTGTCTAAGGGCCATTGTTTCTTTGGGAATACGGCCGGTAATCCACCAGATTGATGGAGAAGCCGAGCCCCTGTGCGACTTCTTCCTCTTCCATTCCGGCCAGCCGTTGCCGGCCATGGCGCATCGCCGGCACTGCCGAGGCCGTCGGTCATGGGACGGTGCCGACCATGGGCCGCCGCCATGGAGTTTACCCTCCAATCGGGAGGAAGGAAGGAAGAAAGAGAGAGAGAGAGAGCCAACTCTCTCTTCTCTATTAATTTATTGATGGGAAGAAGGAAGAAAGAGAGAGAGAGAGAGAACAATTCTTTTTTTGTTCTTCCTCTCTAGTTGCTCCCTTTTATTGCTTTGTTTTCTCTCTAGTTCAATATAGGGAGATCATGGACTGTTGGTTAGTCCTGGGGCGCTAGATACTAGTGGACCTTTAAGAGGATCCATAGAGAGTTTTGGGTTTTTATATATATATATATATATATCTTGGATAATTTCTAATATTGATTTGGTTCTGTAGGGGAACAATCTGTTGGACAAGAAGACGCTGAGCAGAGTTCTGCGGATCCCGATTCATAGATCGCCGTGAGGGCGGGTGTTTAGTCTGTCTGAGTTTTTCAATAAAGAGTAAGAATCCTTGTACGCCAATCCTGCATAATATAAATATTTTTATACTTATATATGTATAATATGCTACGATCTGAATTAATATGCTATGATCCAGACAAATCAAAATTGTTATATTAAACTATATTTTGATTGTGTTGGCTTGTGATTGATATTATGATGTATGCATGTGCATAACCTACACCTGTATAATTGGATTTATGGATGTGGTGCTATAGACTAACCTTGTTAATATTGATTGCCCCGTCACGGGCTGGAAACGTGACCGGATTAGTCTATAGTTGTAAATAAAAGGGATTGATGTGTGGATGTGAAATTGATTAAATGAACATTGACTTTGGGCCGTCTCGTTATTATGGGTTTGCCCGTCACAGGCTCTAAGTGTGACACTATTGGTTTGCCCGTCACAGGCTCTAAGTGTGACAATGTTGGTTTGCCCGTCATAGGCTCTAAGTGTGACACTATTGGTTGCCCGTCACAGGCTCTAAGTATGACAATATTGGTTTGCCCGTCACAGGCTTTAAGTGTGACAATGTTGGTTTGCCCGTCACAGGCTCTAAGTGTGACACTATTGGTTTGCCCTGTCACGGGCTGGAAACGTGACCGGGATTTGGCCCAAAGTCGGAAAGATAATTGATCCGGATCAAGTTAATATAGAATGGAAAAAAAAAAAGAACACAGTAATGAATATATATGAGTTATCCTATGCTATATCATTCTTGTGTGACTGAACTTTCATTGATGTTTGACGTACAAACTTATATTGATTACTTGAGTCTTTTGATAGCCGGTTTATGATCTCATGAAGTGTGCATCGTTTTGCCGTGGTTTTCCAAATTCATATTACTATTGTGTTGGTATGGATGTGTAGGGGTTCTTACTGGGCTGTAAAGCTCACCCCCTTCTTCTTTCTCTTTCAGAGTTGCAGGATGCATACATGAATGGGTTGGGCGTAGAGAACGAGTATCAGAGTTATTAGCTAGCTAGTTAGTTTATCTTTCTTGATGATGATGAGCATTTGAAGATTTTGTAATTGAATCAATTTGATTATCTGGACATGTTGGATTCGTCTATCTAAATAAATAAATTAATTGTGGATTTTATTAGATTTTTTGTTCATCTTAGGCCTTGCATGATCTTTAGGGCATTGCTCTAGGGCTCATGCGGCCGGTCGCGTACCGGACCCGGGTGCTGGGTTCGGGGCGTGACAGCAGTACCCATAGTCAAGAAAATACTTCACCTAAACTACTTCTCTTGGGCAAGTTAGGCGCAACCATGACACGGTGAATCACCATGAGTGGGCCCACCTCATCACCTATAATGTGGACATCGTTGTTCTCCGACTCATTCTGTTGTTCAGACTTATCATCATTTGCCTCTGGATTGGGTTCATCTGAATCGTCCTGGTGTCCTTGCTCAATCAGGTGTGACTGAGACTGGAATTTTTTTAGAACACATTCAGAGGATTTATGTTCGGGTTGTCGGCACTTATAGCAAATGATAGTGGAATTAGGTGCCGGTGCCAGTACGCCTGTGCCCTTGTCCCATAAGTCCTTGTTAAAATTTGGCTTTAGGGCAGTTGTGGTCTTGGTAGGTTTCTGAGAATTTATTGCCTTGTTTCCAAACTGACTTTCTCGGGTAATGGAGTTTTTGTTTGAGTCTCACTTTCGACCACCAGTTCGCCTTTGTTGTGCTTCCACTCTCAGTGCATAGCGATGGGCATCATCAATACTCATGACATCGAATATCTCCACTTGGTCCAAGATGTCCCGTCTCAAGCCATTGATATATCTACTAGTAACATGAATGGGGTCCTCACTAAGGTCATTTCTTGCTTGGAGCTCATAGAACTCCTCGGTGTACTCATCCACGATCCTAGTCCTTGTTGGACGTTTTGGAATTTCAAGTAGAGATTTTGGCGATAATCCAATGGGAGAAATCACTTCCTCAACTTTTTCTTCATCTTACTCCAGGTACGGATCTTATCCTTACCTTGCTCATGAACTCTTCGTTCCTGGAGTTGCTTCCACCAAACTAGTGCATGTCCTTTTAATTTGAGAGTCACAAATTTGACCTCTTTATCCTCAAGGATTTTCTTTCAACCAAAATATTGGTCGATTTTGTTGACCCAATCAAGAAAAGCATTTGGCTGGAAATGCCCCTCAAAATCTCCAATATCTATTTTAATGCCATCATCCCAACGTCTGGCATAAAGGGGTTCTCTATGTGGTGGTCTCTCTCTCTGTTTCTACATAGTGGTCGATCATCTAAGTTATTTTTTATCTCATCTGACTCACTACTCTTGACTACCATCTGATTGACCCTTTGTCTATCTTGAGATCTAACTCTACGTCTTGGTTCATCCTGATGATTTTTCTCTCTCCTAGGTCTCACTATCTCAGTGATGTTCAATTCTAGTCTAGTTATGAAGTTGGAGAGGTGTTCTACCTGTCGTTGGATCTGCTCTAAGATTTGTTGTTGAGTTCTACATGCATCTTGCCAATTATCAGATATGATTGTAGGCTAAGATTCGATCCAAAACTTTTTCAAAGGTGCTTCTAATATTATGGAGGTGAAAAAGATTTTTTTTTAGAAATTTTTTTTCCATTTTTTTATTTTTTTAATGCTGAAAATAAATATTCTAATACAGAAATTAATATTTAGTATAGAAATATTTTTTTATATTTTAAATGCGGAAAATGAATGCAGAATTTTTTTAAAATGCAGAAACTAATTTTTTTATGTTTTTAACTCCAAAAATTAAAATTTCTGTAGTTTTAAATGCTGAAAATATAATTTACTGATTTTATTAATCCAAAAAATATATTTTTCTGTTTTGAAGTGCAGAAATTTAATTTTTAGAATTTAAAGTGCAGAAAAAATGAATGTTATGATGCAAATACAATAATGAAGATTTTTAGATATGCAGGACCTATTTGCTCTGATATCACTTTGGTGCAACCTATAATCGATTACTATAGATGTAAATTAATTTCATAATAATCAATTATGATGCGATTGATTAGACACTTCGGCAAATACTCATCATCTCAAAAGATCATCATAGAGAAAAGTAAACGCAAAACAGAACATGATAGATATCTTATCAATGAAATATAACTAGTGCAGCAAACTGAAAATAACTACAACAGAACAATAAAAAAAATACTGCCAGTAAACTCGGATTCCAAGGATGTAATAAATGGAAATGATGGTAATGGTGATGGATGAAGATAATGATTGATGGACGAAGAAACAAAGGTTGGGCAAAAGATGGTGATAGAACTAGTCGGATAATTACCTCTACGAGTTTGATTCCTTCAATCCAATGAGAATCTTCAGGCCGCGCTCCACCAAAGTATCGAGATGAAGGATGACAGGGTCAAGAAGGTGGCTCCAAGAAGAAATAGGTCAAGAAGCAGGATGAAAGTGGAAGGAAAATGGTCTTTCAGAGCTTCGTCCATGGTGGCACTCACCTTTCTAGGAATTTTTCTCTTTTTTTTTGGTTGTTGTCCTGTCTTTTTATAGGCCGAGTTAATGTTCCGTGAATAGTAATGGGTCGGGTTACTATTCACGTAAACGGTATTTTTTTTCTGTGATGTTTTCTGCAGATTTCTGCATTTTTTTTCTCTTTTCTAACTTTCTTCTCCCCTTCTTCCATATACACACAATTCTATTTTCGAGACTATCATCCATCCTCCTCCGTTCCTAGAGATGAATGATGACCGTGGGCATTGAAGAAATGCTAAGATTCAAGCAATTAAGTGTGGTGGTTTGGAGTTGGGTTAGGCTTCCTGTCACACCTAGGTAGATCCTTTTTGCTTGGCAGTACTAGTACATTACTCGACTGAAAATTCAAGCCTAAATTTTAGATGGAAAACACAGAAACAACAAAAAATATAAATCATGTATAAGATGGAGTCCTGAGACTACATCAATATCTAATTTTTGTAGGGCAGCTGGCGGATGAATGAACTTGGTTCTAAGCTTTAATAATAGGTTAAATTTGAACCATGATGTGACTGCATGACTGCAATGGTAAATGGGTCTCTCGCCCAATTTTCCTGTTATCCAGTCATGGTGCTTTGTGGGAATGGCCATGGAAGGAGCTACATCAGTCCATTGCTTATTGCAGATGAGTTAAACTCTGGCCTCTAGATGCCAGTTCTTAGGTTTGAGGATAACATGGATTGCCTTGTATTACGTTGCCTTTCAGCAGGTTTATCAACTATTAAGGGTTTATCAACTGGTTAGGCAGATGATGATCTGTGTGTTAAATGAAGGATTGTTAAGGAAACTTCTACTTGTGGCAGTGGCTATGGTGTTTATAGTGAGAATATATTAGGAGAATTCATATTTCTTTTAATGATCGTTCAATTTGTTGGGCAATGAGTTGGTTTTCATGAGGATCTGGTCAGATGTTTAAGGTTTCAGGGATGGTTCCCAAGAGTATCGGACCAGATGTCAGTTCTACTTCACTTGGCTCCCTCAAGTCCTGTTTTATATTGCATCTTGTGGGCACTATATTGTTTGTTTAAAATTTCTAATATTACCTCTCCAATTTCTTCATGCTGATTTCGTAATCTATCCTCTCTTCATTCAGGATGCCCTTCTTGCTAGCATAGCTGAAACAGAGAAGCAAACAGAGTTGGCCACACGAGTTTCAACATGGAAAGAACGGATTGAACACACCTCGGAAGAGCAAGTGGGTAGCAGGAGATTGCTTCCGTTCTCTTCCAGTCCTGATCTATATTAGCCAAAGAATTCTTCTGGTTATTTGAGATTTCCTTATTTTTTTCATTGATTGGGAATTGTTTAGACAGGATACACACCCTCCTTTTGACATTCACTTATATGGCGAGAGAATCTTGGACAAGCTTTCCTTCAAAGTAGACAGTGGAGGAAGCATGTCCTCTATGGATGTTGTGATGGGCCAACCCAAGCATGATGTTGCAAGGACATTTTCTGCACTTCTGCAGCTGGTATTTACTTTTTTCTGCTTGCAAGCATATATGGCATACTTGTTCTTGTGATCAAAAATTGAGAAACTTTGTGTATTTACCACAAACTTTGGATTTCAGGTAAACAATGGGAATGTTGATCTACAAAGAGCTCCAGCAAGTGATGAGTTTGTCCATCTACGTGAAGTTCCTTCGCCATGCCAGAAGAGAAGATATGGGCAACTGTTCGACAAGGAAGAGAGTTAATTTCCCTTTGAGGAAAGGGTGCATAAAAGCAAATTCCTCCACCTCAGAAGCCACCTCACCTTTAAAATCATTGCATCAGAATGGCAGGTTCTCTCCTAAGCTTGGGAAGGGCAATGTTATCGGGTGTACTCCTGAGGGGAAAAGAAGACGGAGGTCTACTCGGTTTATAGAGCTATTTGATTTGCAGTCTGCTGGTTGACATAAAACAACTTTTAAAAAAAAAAAAAAAAAAAAAATTGAGGATGATGTAAAATGTCTGTTGAATGGTCTGGAGATCATATATCAGTACCATACTCTATGTAACTCGGTGTATCAGTTCCCTCTAACAAGTGGGTAGGCGACAACACTTTAATTTATGGCTTAGGTCTAGGCAGGTATATATGTTAAAAATTTCTGTAATTCTTGTATGTTTATTCATTAATCAATATATTTTTCGGTTGTCCATCCTTGTTTATATGTAATAGTAGCAATGCCCCATTAATAAATCTAAACTTTTTTTTGTGTGTGTTAAAGTTGTCGGTGTCAATCTCATTTGGGATGGTGTCTAAGATGAAACGTTTTTAGCTACAAGCAAAACTTCTCGACAAGGCTAGATGTCTGTTTCTAGGTGACTTCTCTTTTGCATTTCATTTCAATATCTATATGATTTATTAGTGTGGATAGATAAAATGTTTTCTTTTTTCTTTTTTCGTACAAGATATCATTTTCACAAAAACATTAGGGGCGTCATTTTCGTCTATGATTTTTGTACATGTTTTTGGATGCTTTTTCTCCGTGTTTTATCATTTGATTGGATCGATGCATGATATCTCTTGCGTGGGGTTCATAAATCGCTTGATTTTAGCTCCATGAGTTGAGCAAGGTGTCGAAGCCCTTTATGTCTTGTCTGATGTCCGTGGCCTCTTCGTTCACATTGGCTCTAGAGTTGGGGTTGGTGGAGAAGATATGGACGATATCTCCCTTCTTTATGTGGAGGTGGGTAAGGCCAGGGTGGAGAGTAGGAGAAAGGAGTCGAAACCAAGCAGGAAATGTGATAGTGATGCAGTGCATGGGTTGAAACTGAGTGAACAAACGAGCGATATCTCGTCTCCTCGAGGGAAGAAGGTTATCACCGAAGGTTGGGCTGCGAAATATGTCATGATGGACGAGGTGAAGGAGCATGGACAAGTTATAACGAATCCACTTTGTTTTCATTTGAGGTGAAAAGCAATTCATCTTTCAGGATTTTTGATCTTCCACCAACGTTAAGAATTCTTATTTATTGAGCTAATTTGGGTGAGGCCATCATTGGGTGGGAAACGAAGGCTTTGTGGTGGGGAAGAGGGGTATGTATAGACCTGCCAAGAGGAAATCAGAGGAACATCAAATGCACGACCACTTTAATTATGGAGTCCATAGGAGAGGCCATGTTGGACTCATTTAGTTCGTGGGAATAGGAGGGAAAAACTATGGTCAATAGAAAAATGGAGAAATACTTTATGTTTGGTTGGAGTTTTTAAACAAAAGAGATGAGAAAATATCTTCTCCCATGGGAATAAGATTCCCACATTTCATTAGAAAGAAAAATCTACGAGGGCTACGGAAAAGTCCAATTCCCACCGGCTGAGAATTAGAATTATTATTTTGCAAAACTACCCTTAAGCTTTTTAGAAAGAGTAGGGTAAGTTTTTATTATTATTATTATTAAAGGTATAACAAGTATTTAACACAACTACAAGTACTTTGCACAGCTTTCTCAAGAAAGTACATGTTTAACCAAACATAAGTCACTCTAGAATATGTCATTTTATTGTTGGTCAACTAAACATGCAAAAGCCACTTTTTCAAGTATCATATAACTAAGCATTAGTTTTATTGAAAAAATATTTCAGTGAGGAGAACTTCTTTCCACAAATTAAATGAGTTCGTCTTGATCCAATCAGGCCAATTAATGGAGGGGTAAAGGTTTCCAAAATTACGTACAATGGATGCAAACAAAAATAATACTTTAAAAAGTGTCGGCCTTGCATGAATGTAATCATGCAAATTTTTTCATAATTTATGATAATTTTTACTAGAATGAGGTATTTATAGGAGAATTATAGGTAGTGCAACCTCATCCAAGCTCTTGCATAATACATAGTTGAGGCTTATATGTTCGAACAAAACCTGTATCTCCCAATATTTTGTCTTTTTTATTTACTTTCTGAAAGAGCACCATACAACCTTCCACCAATATTTATATTTTGCTCTTTTCTTTTAATGTAGTTTCTGAAAGAGCACCGTGCAACTTTCCACCAATATTTGCATGCAATATGCTGAACAAATCTCCCAATTTAGTTGTTCAATCTGGCCTATGACCGTCTTCAATTTGTGGTCTGTATAATTCTTGCTCCCGAGCGATGCAATAATGTGAGCAGCCTCCTGTGATGCCTAGATTTGCTGAAAGAATGTGAGCATGATTTCGTTTGCACAGTTCTTGATGTGGCCACTGCCAAAATTGTTCCCAGCTACTTTATCTGATACTTGTTTGCCCCTTCTGCGGCATCGTTGCCTATGAGGTTGATCACAAATTTGGAGCCTGGTTATGTTGTTGATGCAAATGTTGTATTTGACCAAACAGCATATGTTGGGCACTAGAAGTCCTAGTGGTGCTTCTTTTGTTTTTCTTCTTCTTCTCCTCCTCCTTGCACCTTTTGTTTGCATATAATAGTGTGCAAATGAGGCCAGTGTGCAAGATTGGCTTATGAAATAGAGGCAGTCCTCCTTCATAGCCTGACCTCTGACCAATCTTGATGAAATTAATATTTAAACAGTTTGCAGGTATGTCCACCAAGAGGCTAAACCAGGGGGGCTACTCGAACCGTTATTGTTGTTGTTTTTGGGAGAAAGCAGGGCTAAGCCTACCGTGGCCATTATGTTTATTAATATAAACCATATAATAGATACAGTACAAGATAAGTCTCAGTTTCAAAAAGGGCTCACTTTCATCAATAAAAATGCGTACTTATTCTCACGCACTTTCTGCTGTAAATCATCAGTCTACATATATTTACAGCACTGTAGTTTATCATAAATACAAACAATTCATTTTTTTGCTTTTTAAGAAGCAATCCATTTGCTATCGCTGGCCAAGTACAAAGAGTAACGGCTATTTGTTTGCACAAAAATATATTCCAGGCACATGTCGCGACAGAATCGGTGTAACGTGGAGAGTTGGTGCGGCAGCAGTGGACGGAGACCTGGAAACATTTTCCAGTAAATACTTTTTGAAAAAATGCGTACTTATTCTCACGCACTTTCCGCTGTAAATCATCAGTCTACATATATTTACAAGCACTGCAATTTATCATAAATACAAACAATCCATTTTTTGCTTTTTAAGGAGCAATCCATTTGCTATTGCTGGCTAAGTACAAAAGAGTAACGGCCATCTGTTTGCACAAAAAGAGTAACATGGAGAGCTGGTGCGGCAGCAATGGACGGAGACCCTGAAACATTTTCAGTAAATACTTTTTCAAAAAAAAAATCCAGTAAATAGAAACATCCTTCTTTGCTCAAAATAATGCAGTTTTTCCTACAAAATAGGAAACAGAAAGTCGGTAAAGAGGGCGGTGTGATGGGCTGTACCTGTCTCGGTAGGCTACGAAATCACATTATGCGACTTTTTCATCATTTCTCTGTGCCTTTGCAATTGCGCAGTCAGCACCGGATGACAATTATCGAAATGTAACTTTTCTAGGGATGAAGGCAGGCCCTTTTTCTGGCAGCGAGCGGATCTCAGGGCAATTTGTTATCTCCAAAAGTCGGAGGGTGGAAAGGCTTTGCAACTCAGTTGGCAGGGACTGAAGATTGTTGCAATTTACAAGGCGGTAGCCATCTGAGAGATTTGAGTCCTTGCAACCATAATTGCTCCTCTCCAGCGAACAAAATGAGTTTCAGTTGAGTCCGGACTTGGAGTGATCAAGGGAGGCTGGGGTGATTGTGGAGAACAGCACTTTGACCAGAGCAGTGTCGTCGATGCACAGGAAGCGAAGACGTGCCGAACCCTCGCCATGCTCTTCCTCATTTGCCAATACCGTGAGCCGAGGACATCTTCCTATACTCAAAAAAATCAAGAGATCTGAGAGCTCGTAAGTCCCCTAGGGACCTCAGTTCTCCGCAGTCCCGAATATTCAAACTTGTGAGAGCAATCATGTGACCGAGCACTTCTTCCGGAAGAGATGTTATGTGTGGGCAGCAGATCAAACTGCAACATTGGTGAGAGAGGTGAGGTTGTGCAGGCAGCCGGGTAGTGACTCATCCAGATGACCACATGAATCCAATAAAAGGCATTGGAGAGAAGAGGGAAGATCAATTGCACTGGGGACGGGAGCAAGGGGACACTCCCTGATTTCCAAGAAGATGAGGGAGAGAAAGTCTTTAAACCTTTCCATTGGCAACCGCACAACCTTTTGACAAGTCAATAATACTCAAGTCCCTGATAGCCGGCAGGTGGTGTGACAACAGCCATTGTTCCAGATTTACCAGGTTTGGACAATGCCAGATATCCATGCGAGAAATTGAAGAGGTCCTGCTGCTGCTTCTGCTGTGCTGTGTCAGACTGCTCTCATTAGTTAAACCATGGTCTCCGTCCCATGATTCTGGGAGCATATTTATTCCCACATTGTTTAGGACCAATTCTATGAGCGAGGGAGGGTGGCAGGGTAAACCCCTTAGCTTGGGACAGTTTCGGATATGAAGCTTAAGCAAGTCGAGGAAATACTTGGATACCTTCTGCGCTGAACCATTCTTCCCATGCCAGCATGTCTAAATCTCCAGCTCTTTTCAGCAACAGGAATCCTTGGACCTCTGGAGAGCCATAGAATTCATGACCAACTTGCTTCACCGCATGCATATTTTTGATGCGCAGAATCTCGAGGGATGGCAGCTGTCCAAGAGATGGAAGTTGCCCCGCAGCTTTGGATATTTTCTAGGCAAATAGCTTTCAAATATTGAGCGATTGTGGCTCCAGCCAACTTGGAAATCGGGACACCACCATAGTTTCTGATTTCCAACCTTCGGAGATTGGATGCGGTTTGAGGCCTTCAAGTACCTCATCAGCGTTCCCTAAGCTGGTGCCTCTATCAATATTCCATATCAAGGCCAATTCATCAAGGTACTGTTTATTATTCAGCTTAGCCTGACTGGCTCTTCCTCACTTTCGATGCTCTCAAGATTTTTAATGCAAATTTCTTCCACGAAGCTGTATCATGTCCTTTATTCTCAATCTTGTGCCCTCTCTGCTTTACAACTTCGAATACTGACAACTCTTGGAGAGACGTTTAACTTCCTGATATCAGCCAACTCGCATTTTGTCTCCTCATCTATTTTAAGCTGCCTCAATTTAACTAGTTGGCCATGCGTGTAGGAAAATTTTCAATTGGGCAGCCAAATATATTTAACACCTGAGATTGTAAAGGTTACACAGTGATTCAGGCAACCTTCGAATTCTGGTGAAAAGAGATATCAAGGTATCGAAGATGTTTTAAATTGCCAATACTTTCAGGCAACTCTTTGATCCGACAATTCCTGAATTTCAACACACGGATCTTTGTTGACGCTGTGAACAAGCAATCAAGCACAGACCAAAAGTTTGTATCATACAAATTCTTGAAGACAAGGGTGCGTAGATTTCTTACAATTGGCAAGTTACTCAACTCCAGATTCAGAGATATTTATTGATAGGTGTCGAAGCCTGCTGGGGATTTTCTGCCACTTGCCATCTTCTATTCTTAGATATTCGCCGACTGAGACAGACTGTACCAGATCATGTATCAAATCATGTATCTCCATATGCATCATTCCATTTATGCTGAAAGAAAGATCTGCAAGTAAATCATCGAAATACTCACTCCCTACCTCTTCAATCCGCACATTTCCTTGAGGTACAATAAAGCCTTGTGCCATCCAGACTTGGACAGCTCGTCTTTTCTGTAGAATAACCTTTAGGAAATATAGAACAATATGCAACACACTGCTTCAGATATCCAGGCAAGTACTGATAGCTCAACTGTAGGACCGGCATAATGCCATCTTCACATTGTTTTAGTTCCCATATTTCACTGTTCATGATGGTTCTCCAGTGCCTCTCATCCAAGTCTAAATTCAATAGGCCTTCCTAGCGTCTTTGCGTGCAAGTGGAGATCCCTTCAGCCTGTCAGCAATCCTTCCCTACCAATAGCTTCCAACTCAAATGTTCTTTGGGGTTCTGGAGAACCAAAATGCAAGTCTACTGAAAAATTCCCCAATAGGCATCATTGGTAAACCCTCTAAGAAGACTGCCTCCATTGTGCCCATCATCTTTGCTACCTTTTGAGATCTAGTTTTACCAAGATCTTGCTTCCCTGCAGCCCGGACCTTAATGGAGCACACAGACGATCCCATTCGTTGCGGTCATTCATTCCAATTCATCAAGGACGAGCAGGAATCTCTTTGACATTATCTCTCTCCTTAAGGGATCTCTTGGAGACAATTTCAAATTTTGGTGATCAGAGAGTCTCTCCTGGGTAACAGACTTCTAATTATCTTCTTTAGTTTAGCCTTTTCACATCAAAAAATTATCAAACACGCAAACCCAAATCTTTAAATCAAAATAATATTTTAGCTTCGGATCATGGTAAATGTGTTGGGCCAAGAGTATTGTTTTTCCGATCCCTCCAGATACCGACCACTGGCACAATAGAAATTACTATCTTTCTTTGGTCTCTTTGAACAAACACGGATAGGCATCAATCACCGGATTCAGTTGCATCTGGCGAATTTAACAGCAGTTTTATCACCTTTTCTTTTTCTTTTTCTCGCCCAAACACTTTGGTTCCAGCGGAAGAATGAGCTTGTCTCTCGTCTCGCCGATCTTAGTGATATTTTTTTCCTTCATCATCTAAATCCAGGAGTCTGATGACTTTTTCCATATCATCAGCAATGGCTATCTAACCTCCCCATAACCTCCCTCACTTTAGACACAGCATCACCGTCCACGATTGAACACACATTTCTGGCAAGTGTAAGAGAAGGGAAAGTAAGAAGGTACCTCTCTGATTTCTTGGCTTTTCAGCCTTTTGGCTGCAGGACTTGGTATTTGAATTTGTCCAGTAAGTCTTCGGCATCGTAGGCAGCATTCTTTGAGTACTTGGAGGATTGGGCAAGGTTGTCATCTTTGGTGCGCTTCTTCTCCGCGATGCCAAGGATGAAGCGTGTCCGTGCTAGGGTAGCTTGCAGCCTCATGAGGTCATCCTGAAGCCCCGAGTGGCGCCCCGAACTGCTGGGATGACATCGGAGATCACCAGGCCGGCCAAGTTGTTCAGTACGGCGGAAGCGATGGATCTCCAACTGATCGCAGTGCCTCCATATCGATCGGTGGACAAGAGCACCTCCTACAGAAGAGAGAGAGAGAGAGAGAGATTTTCTCCAGGAAATATAGTTGCTTTTTTGGGATGGCTGGTGGTGTGGCCTCAATTATTGAGAAGTTGATCGCTGGTGTGCTTCGCCTCAATTATTGAGAAGTTAGTGGAGAGCTTCCGGTAGGTTTGACAATGGGTGGAAAGACAAGATAATCTCTATTTTAGAAAGGCAGGAGATCAGATAATGTTCAACTTTTTTCTCTCTCTTATTGTCATCCGCACACTCAGCTGGAGTAAATACATCAAGCAAGAAAGTGACTGGTTTACTTATCGTACAAGTTGTCTATATATAATGTTAAAAAAAACAATGACAGAGTGGTGGGCATCAAGCTGAAGTGGTCAAAAATAAATATCTTACATAGATAGAGGGATCTGCCAATGAAGAGCCTCCGGTTCAATCAGTGGATTTGGCATGATTCAAGAATCAATATTTGAAATAGGCACCTTTAACTGTTTTGAAAAGGGTTCAAATCTTCTACATAAGTAGATCTAGAAATACCAACAGCTGCACGCCTTTGATGCAAACTCGACTACACCCCAAAGGTTACACCTCTCGTCCAAGTGGGCGTGTATAGTTCAAGAAATGCATCACGGGACCACTCAATTGGTGTAATACGCAGGGTTGCCACGGAGATCGGTATACTTGGTGGGGAATAAAGTGGTCTCCCAAAATAATATTTTAGAGGGACATGGAAGTGGTTCCTTGTAAATTTGGCAGATATAGAGAGACTTCTGCTGCTGACGCAGAGTCTTTATATATATATATAATATATAATTAAAAATATTCATACAAAATAATGTTTTGTAAAAATAAAATTAAATATTAATTTAAAAAAAATTATGCAAATTTTAATATTTAGAAAGATATTTATACAATTTTTTTTTTTTTCAAGATGCCGCTTATGGGTGTGAGGAGCATATCTTGTTCCTCTTCCTATATTGTAACAAAGTGCCGGCATCAAAACATAATGGCCTCATTATCCTGTTAGTCATGTTATTACCCTTTAAAGTTTGAACAGTTTAACATAAAAACCCATGAAATCATTCATTCAATGAAAAAGAAAAAAAAAAAAAAAAAGGGAAGAGAAGAAACCTGAAAAATAGGAGAGAGAACAGAAAGCAGATCGAGTTAGGTGAGGGCGCACATCAGGGTCTTCATACTTGCCCCCAGACTGCTTGAACTGGTCCAACAAGTAGGACCATTGGGCCGTCCTGGCCCAGCTTTTTTATGTCTTGACTAGAGGTTTGCATGATTCAGGGATATTTTTAAAATCGAACCTAACTTAAATCAGTTTTCTAAAACCAAAACTAAAACAAAATTGACCTTATGTGAAAACTGATTCAAACTGACTCGAAAAATTCATTTTCGTTCCAGTTTATCGGGTTTGCTACAACATCATCCCCGAGTTTGCTAGAACATCATCCCCTCTTCGAAAAGGAGCGGTGATGAGGATGATGGGGGAGGAAAGGAGAATATGCAATTATAGAGGAATAAGTTTGCTACAGTGTGATCTACCTGTGCTCGAGAGTCTCTTCAACATAGAGGCAGAAACCCCCACCAAGTGCCAATTCTCCTTCGCTTATCGCCTCTAGCTCCATCATCCTCAAATGGAGAATCCTGGCTGTCAATTACATGCGGCTTCCGCCTCCACCTTCTCTGAACAAACCCAATGATAACCAAAGAGCGGGAGACTGTGGGATTGAAACATGAATCTACTCATCTTAGTGATTGATTGAAGGAAGAAAGAATTGCCAAAACCCTAATTTTGAAAGGTGGAATGGGGATTGAGGAGTAGAAAAGGTGGAATGGGGATAAAGAACAAGGCTGAAGGAGAGATCTTGAATTTGATGAAGCAGAGCTTGTTGACGTCCAATGAGACATTGCCAAATATATTGAGAGGAGTGCCTCCTTCGGGCCTCCAGTGACAATGCGAAAGGGACCAAGCAACAAAGAGAGTGGGTTGTACTCACGTTAGAGTTATATGAAATGAGTAGCCGTTTTTTACCAAAAAAAAAAAAAAAAAAAGGGTGGATCTTGAGTGGCGGATGGTAGAGTGTAAGGAGTCTTAGGAGAGGCAAGAAAAGGACCGAATGATTGGGGATGGCTAGGACTTGAAGTGAACTGAACGACTGAAGTAGGTGAACCACTTTACATCGCAGCCAGCAGGTAATTCACACCCCTAGTCTTAATGATGGCTAATTCACAGACGAGCCAGCAGGGCAGTAATTGTATCGCAGCAGGACTCAACATGATTTGTCCAATAACAAGGGCCATGACGTGGTGACAGAACTCTGAGTTCAAGTTTGGCCGATTCAATGCCTTGAAAATGGAATGATCCTTGAAAAGGAGAGGGGTAGGTATCGTAACCTCCAATGAATGGTGAGTGCAGAGAGGGAGATATCACTATAGTGAAGAGATCCGATGGCAGTGGTCTGATTACAAAATTTCACATCCAACTGAAATCAATGAACTACAGATCGCCCATGAAATCAAGCATTCCACAATTAGCAAAGAAGATTATCAGAATATGCTTCTTAGTTATAAGATAATAGCCGCCAACAACAGTTAGCTCACCTGGTTGGCACCCCTCTCTCAAGAGCCCACCGTAGGTCCAAGGTTCAAGTGGTGGTATATTACCTCTGTATCGGTCACCAAAAAAAGTCTGATTTTTCTCCTAAGTCATACAAGAACAAAAACAAAATCTTTTAGCTCCATTGGACCAACCAAAATTAACTACATGCAGAAGATTCATTAAAGTCTAAGAATTCTTAAAGTCCATTAGCCAAGAAGATATTAACACTATGCTCAAGTAACTAAATGCTAATAGTTAGTAATTCCTAAACATAGTTATCAAGAGCATGATAGAATTTAACAACAATATCAAACAATTAAGTTGAAAAAGATTACAGATCAAGATATTAGTATGGCAAGGTACAGCATATTCTTCCAACAATTTCAAAGCTACAGAGTTTGGACCATAAACTAACTATAAGGATGCAAAGTGGTACAATGCATGACAATAAATAGGTCTTACAAGAGTAAATGCATTTAGATGAGGACTAAGAGTAAGAACCAGTTAGAATATGCCAAACAAAGACAAAATACAATGTTGCTGTGCCATGTTTGAAGAGCATTCCAGGTGATGCATTCAAATTTTGTATGAAGCTCATTTACTGATATTCCATATGCCAGCCACAAGTACTAGATATACAGAGCCAGGTATTCCACTAGTTGCACCACAGTCCAGTACAGCAAACCATTAGCATACTGCAGATTTCTAGAGACTAATCACGAGTTCGGAGCTTTGTTTCCTTCAGAAAAACAATAATGTTAAAAAAGAACTAGCAAAATAAAACTAAGATGCAAACAAACTGCAAACTAAAATAAGCCATGAGAGGAATAGGATCTGAAGAGAAGCTCAGTAAAGGCAATGATAGTCGAGAAGAAAAGCCAATGTTAAACATAAGATCTACAGTTTCTTCAGATGGAATAATTTACAACAGTAACATATGTCCTCTCCCATTCTTGTGAGAAAATGGACCGGGATAGGGTCAGACTCCGAAATCTATCCATACGGAGAAAGAAGAAGAAAAAGGGAAAGGAAAGGAAGGAAGGAGGAGGAAAGGAAGGAAGAAGTGAAAAAATGAAGAAGAAACAAAGAAGAAGGAAAGAGAAAGAAGAAGAAACGGAAAGAAAGAAGAAAAAAAGAAGAGATAGCAAAAAGAAAGAAGAAAAAGGAAAGAAAGAAAGGTAAGGAAAAAAAAAAGGAAGGAAAGAGGAAGAAAAGAAAGAAAAAGGAGAAACCAGAATACTCCTGTCCCACAGGATTTAAAACGTTGATTCAGCAATCTAGAAATCAAACTACGTCACTGAACAGGCTTTGACTGCAAAAAAAATATTCCAGAAGGATCTCCTTACATATCATTATATGATAACCAATTCCTATTGACCTTTGACAGCCAGAATGATTTCCATCCTTTTATGTATGATCATATTCCATCTAATTCTATACAGACTTGGCTTTACATCCGATGGTGCTGTGTATGATATTCAAGGCTAACAAGCTGTTCAGCAGAACTTTCTCCACATTTTAGCATTAATTGTAAACTTTCTCAGGCACTCTACTTCTCAATAGACGGCCAAAGGTGGTCAGTGCATCATGAAATTTGCGTATCTTAAGAAAACCCCTTATCATGGCAATTTCACTTTCTGTAAAATCAGCCCTCTCCATTACCAATTCAACTACCCTATTAAGCGTATCCTCCATGGCTAAGGATAAGAGACCTTCAGCTAGCATTGAAAAAGAGGAAAATGCGGGTAAGAATCCCTTCTCTGTCATTTCCACCAGGAAATCAACAGCTTCTCCAATTGGTCCTCCCCCAAGACACAGACCACGGAAAACAAATTTATGTGTGACAGCATCTGGAGGCTCTCCCTTCTCTACCATCTCCCTGAAGAGCCTTATAGCTTCTCTAGTCTTCCTCTGCTTAAAGAGTGATTGTATCACAGGATTATAAGCTTTTGGAGTTGGGACCATCCCCTTCATCTGTATGGTTCTAAGGAGCTTACAAGCGACTTGTGTCCTACCTGCCTTGCACAGGCCACCAATGAGAGTCCCATACGTAACAATATCAGGTTCACAGCCATTTGAAGTCATAGTTTGAACTATATCCGCAGCTTTCTTTATGTTTCCTTGCTTGCAATAATGTGTGAGCAAGGAATTATATGTGAGCTTGTCAGGTTTCAATCCCTCCATTATCATCTGATCCATAAGTTCAGTGGCTTCGTCAACCCTATTACTCTTACACAAGCCATCTATAAGAGTATTATAAGTCACCAAATTCCTTGAGACTCCTTGCATATCCATCTGGTCAAATATCTCTTCTGCTTCTTCAATTCGCATGTTCTTGCACAGCCCATCTATTAGAGTATTATATGTCACAACACTTCGGCACAGCCATTCAGTTCCATTTCTTTCAGCAAGCCCAGAGCTTTCCCTAGCTCCCCATGGAGACAAAGGTGGTCAATCAATATGTTGTAAGTAAATTCATCAGGCGAGCAACCACTGTTTTTCATCTCCTCAAACATTCGCAAAGCTATCTCATAATCCCCAAGCCTTGCAGAACCACTGATCAAGGAATTGAAAGTATATACATCTGGTAGAAGACCTTTGAGAGTGAGGCCACGGGCAAGTTCTATAGCATCATCAAGTCGGTTCTCTGTACACATAGTACTAATAAGAGTATTATAGGTTACCATATTTGGTAAGCAACCCCCTCTCGGCCATCTGATTTCAGGACACATGTAGCTTCTTCAATCTCTCCTAATTTACACAACCCAGAAATCAGAGTATTGTAAGTTACAACATCAGATCATAACCTTCCTGAAGGCATCACATCTAATATC